>NW_008692036.1:10229-60665 GCF_000695815.1 Acanthisitta chloris
AAAACTTAGATACTTCTTCAAGTTCCATTCTGGATAAGATGTTTTTCAAAGAAATATGTCCAGCAAAATATACATTCAAACCTCATGCCCCTAAATTTTTATTGATGTTTTCATTCGATAGGTCCACTGTGAAATTTGTGACTGGAACCAGTAAAAGCACTGTATAGCCATTAGACTGCTGTTTAGGGAACTCACTTGGACCATAGAGCAGCTCTTCTGAATGAAGAGTATTGCATTAACAGAATCACTGTCATTTTCTGAAAAGCTCACATTCAGTCACATTTTTGCCTTCAGCCTTTAGTTTAATTAGGTAATTTTTGCTTCAGAAAAGATTCCAAGGCTATTAGTTCAATGTTTTATTATGCTGCCAATTCTTGAATGGTTGTCCTACCAACAATGGATCTTGCATCTCAAATTGTTTGAGAGAGGGCTGGGAAGGGCAGTTGAAGGCAGCAAGATCAGGGGAGGGAAGGAAATACTAGTACAGATTGTTTATGTTCTTTCATAAAGCCTTTCTGCTGCATGGAGCTTGTGAAGAAGCAGTTTCAGTACATCAGCATATTGCTGGATTTATATGTACGACCTTAGGCAATATCACTGGACCTGCAACATAGACAATATGTGATCTGTTTTGCCACACTAAATGTAAATAGGTAATTACACAAATACATATATGGATAACTCAGTGAAGTGGACTGGCATGTAGGAAGAAACGTAGAGCCTGGCAACAAAGTCTCTGGGGCAAAAGAGAACTATGAGTGATTGACCATATGCTATGTGCTGTTATAGAAAAAGAAAAAAAGAAAAATGAAAAATAGCTCTAGGCCCCAGACACTCATTCAGAATTAAAAGGTCTCTCTAAAGGTTCAAAAAGGAACAAAATTTAAATTGGATAATGACATCTTATTCAGAGCAGGGTCTAAACCACTGCATCAGATCTATCCCCTAAACATTATTCATTCTCCAACAACCAAAATCAGAAAACAATAGAAAAATACTAGAGACACAGGAAGTCAGGAAGGAAGACTACTATTTGTGTTATATTGCTAATCACTAGTGAGGCTGAAAGAAAAGTTCTGGGTGGAACAAATCCTTAAGACATACACGAATGTGTATATTAACTGCATGGTGCATACCCAAGCACATATGGTTGCATTTGTATACATGTGTCCATATTAGATATCCCATATCAAATGATAGAGCTGTTTCTAAGAGGCTGTAATACTGTTTATAAAGTTCATGCTTACCATGCATGTCTACTGTATTGAGTTCTACTATATATAGTTTTTCGTTGATTTTCTCTGTATAATTTTTTCAGGCATTTTGCTATAATACACAAAAAACTCAACCTTCAATTTCTTCTGACACTCTAAAATTTCACGTTTTATATATGATAAAGACTTGAATTTTCTCATTCGTCTAATGTATTTTACACTCAGATTACCTGAACAGACTTTTGCAATCTGTAGCCATTGTCATAACTCTTACTTTCCTTTTCTTTCCTGTTCTTTCATTGGTATTTTTGTCTTCCATCATGTCTTATTTAGTAGTTTACATCTGGAGGCAGATGGCATTTGAAACTGAAATGAGTAAAACTGTCCTGTTGAGCTCAAAAATCAGCAGGTCATGTACAATTTGCACCTGTGAGTAAAGATGTGGTAAACTCATTCAAGATGATATAGACCAATAAATCATATTTGAGAACTAGCATCTGCTTGTTTTCAACAAATGACTGCATAGAATCTGCTCCTTTATATATGTGAAATCCTTAAAATGGACTTTATGTAGGTTTTTGATCACAACATTATTCTCTCCTGGTTGTCTCCTCTCTTACCAGGTTAACATTCCTTTCAATGTATACTTCACATTTTTCTATCCAGTTTTCTCAGAAGACCTCCTATGATTTTTCCCCGTGCTCAGAAAAAGAAATATCTGAAAGGCAATTGATAACTGCTGTGTGTGATCTGATCACAGTGTTGAAGAAAACACTGGGTATGGGGAATTTCTTCATTTTTCTGGGGCACAGACATCCATGGACCTTTTGGATAACACAGGATGTGGCAATCATTGGGTGACAGAGCTTAAATGGACAGTTTTCAACCAATGATAGGATGAAAGCTTGGCTGTATGTAGCTCTCTACCACCTCCTCCTACTCATGCACATGCACAATTGAGGAAAAGTAGATCACGAGCTATTTTATTAAAATTGGGAATGCCATATTATTGTAATAACACTATACAAGGGGAATCAGTATCAGGATCACATTACCTAAAATTGTGAACGTATTTCTTGTTTATACCTTTCCCTCTGCTTTTCCCTTGACTTTCAAACTCCATTTGCCCCTGAAAACTGTCCTGCATATTCATACCATTAATAAGAAGAAAACTTATCCATTTCCAATGAAGAATTATATGTCTGGAAATAGGAAAATGACTCTCTTAGTATCGAGTTTTGCCCAATGCTTGCCAGCTGACCTACTGAGGTCAATAGAATCAGCTGTGCAAGAAAAGGAAAGCAAACTTTGTTGATAAGCTGGTTCATCAGAACAGAAATTTAAGAACAGACCATGGTCCCTCAAACTGAGGAGCAAATATGATATTAATTCAATGTAATGAATATTATTTTTCACTAAAAATACATTACCTGAAGTTAAAAAAATGATCACATAAAGATGCAATAATTAAACTTTGCCACAAAATTTTGTGCTCGTGCTTTTACAGTCACGTGTATCTTTTTATAGCACAAAATAACTGTGCTTTCCTTTTGCCCTAATAAATCAGCATTAATGTCCCCAGCTAAAAATTGCCACCTACACGGGCTAAAGAATCTGATTCAGAGATGTATGATTCCCTTGTGGTGACTTAGTGGCTTGGCTTCTCCTCTAGCTGGTTAGCATGAATGCATCAAGTTAAATAACAGTCATACAGGATTCATATTTGGTGACTCATTCTCATTTTATTTAGATATTTATAGCTACATTAATATCTGAATTTCACAGAAGTTTTAATGTATTTATTTTCACAACAGTCCAAAAACTGGAAAGTGCTGTTTTCCTCTATTTTGCTTCTGGGAAATGAACAAGATAAATACAGAAAACTAGAAACACAAAGAATCTCTATAGCCAGTCAAAATTCACAGCCTGAAGTTAGACCCATTGTTCCCTCTAGAAACACTTATGGGCTTCACAAATGCCAGAGAGCTGGCAGGGAACTACTTGTGTTAGCTGAGAAAGAAATGTCTGTAAGTGTTTGGTCTTCACTTGAGCATCCCACTCAAACTTCACAGAAATGCAGATACTTGTCCCATGAACAAGGAAAGAGATCTTACCTTGAAGATCATGCCAAGTGCCACCTACGTGCTTGAGGAGATACAGCATTTGATTTCAATTTTTTTATGTCCCAGGATGTACCATAGCACCAAATCTACTGGCCATTTCTCTGAAAAGAATTCCCACTTAAATTGATTCACATGTATAAGTAAGTGATCTTTATTGCCCAAATGAATCTCTTAAACACAAAGCTCTGCAACAATTTCTGTGAATCTTAGCCTACATACTCCAGAAAATGGTTATTAATGTAATGTAAAACATTGACAATGAAATAGGCTGAGGCAATATCTCAAGAGTCTGGGACCAAGTTAAAATAGAAAGTGTCTAAATTAGGTCAATGGAGAACCCTCTAACCAACTGTTTATTAACTCTAAAAGGTAGCAAGAGACCTGAAGTTGTAGGACACCTTTTAGATTTACTTTTTTTAGATCACTTCTGGTTCTGGGGGAAAAAAAAGCTTTAATTTCAGTGCAAGCCAGGATTTAAAGTAACTCAGTGGTAGCAGATTATTGAGCCACTTGACCATCTAGAAATTTAGATTAATGAAAACATGGAATATATTTCCCTGTAGTTCAATGCTCTGTGTCAGAAACAGCAACACTCCTACAGGGCAATTCAGCAGCAGCAGAGCAGTGATCAAACATGGCTTTTCTCTAAGATTCCAGATCGTTCATTAGAAATGAGCTCAAATATCTCTGCATAACAAACACATGCACTTTTTCTCCTGCATCTATCCTCTGGAAAAGATGGTAAGCCACACTCAACCATCCGCATACCATGGATCAATTTAGCTCAAAATATCAAGAACCATGGACACCAAAAGAGAACAAGAAAAAACATAGTTCATTATGAGGTATTAGAAGTGACAATGAAGCACAGGGATTTGTTATCATAGAATCCCTCCTTACTCTGTTGTCTTCTTATCACTGGGATTATTTTAGGCCACATTATCCAAAACATCTTAAGAAAAATCTTTTGTATCCTAACCAACAAATGTACTTATCATTTGTGCTTCCAATGGAACTAGTGGATACTAAAATGCAATATTACCAGCTAAATTTATCCCCATTAAATCCTTTTTTGTTGTCACACAAACCAGCAAACACCATCTCCACTTTTAATCAAAACTGCAGGTGGCACTAGAAACTCTTGTTCTAAGATGCTCAGTGCCAATGATTCAGTCTGCATAATTGTAGCTGGAGAGGAGGATGTACACTTTAATAAGTCTGCACCATGACAAGACTCCAAATTAGCTGATTCTCTTCCAAATCAGGGGGGCAGCTGGGAAAAAAAATAAATAAAAGAAAGGAAAAAAGTGGTCAATTCAGCCTGTGAGGCAACAGGCAGCAATGGAAGTGTCCCTTTCTTCTGTAACCAAGCAGCTTCTGAACAGCTTTTTGTACAGAAATTTCTTACCAAGCTCAAAGCTTATAACTGGGCATAGAAAGACTAGTCATATGTACACACTTTTGGAAATTAATGCACTTAAACAAAATATTCAAAAATTTTAAAATGTTGTTAAAGCAAATATTTCTATGTTTGACACAACCTAGAATGCATTTCTTCACTTCACTACCACGATTACTGAAAAGTTTCACTTTTTTTCTTACCATTCCTCAATGGAAAAACCTATTGAAATTCAGAGTAATGTTCATTGATAAAATGAAAAAGCACTAATCAAGGAATTCAACGATTATATCACACAGAATAAACAAACCCCCTCACCACTTCAAATCTTTACTGTGATTCACCAGCAGAAAGGGAGTTAAGAAACTGCTCTGTTTAGTCTTAGCAGGCAAGACTGAAAATGTGTGTATACAATTACTGATTTATTAAGGTTTATTAAAAGCTTCTCCCAGAGGGCACAAACACAGAGGCATTTTTGACTAAATTCACTAGATGATCCATAAAAATTGCACATTTCTTCATTCTGAACTTTAGATGCAGGGGAATGTCTAAATCATCACAAGCCCTGAGAAGAAAACATTTACAAACCATTTGCTTTGGTCTTCTTTGCAGGTGTGTCATTCAAAACCATACAACTCCTCAGAAAAGCAGTAGTTGAAGAAAGAAAGGTAAGTAACAAATTCCTTCCTCTGTTAAAACTTATGGGAAATATTTTGCTTCCATTGGGTTCCACATTTCATCTCAGCACTCTAAAGGCAAATATTTTAGTAGGAAGGAAAAACAATTTTATTTAATCTTTAGGATATTCCAAAATTATGCTGCTTTTTGAATGAACTCATCTTTTTGTTTATCTTTAAAAAGGACAAAATAGTAGTTGCAAGAGCAGATGGAAGAATTTATGACTTACTGTGCTACTTTGAATGGATATCTTATTGGTCTAAAGAAGAAAGGACCCAATGTAAAAAAAAAGAATAAGACAGTGGGGCAGTACACAAAGGACTTCTTGCATTTTTAGATCAACAATTCAAAATATTCAGCACTTATTACCCTCCCATGAGTGAAGGCCAATCTAGAACACAGCAGGCACATCCTTTTGAGTAAATTTGCCAGTGCCAGCCACATGTCAGAGATGATTAGTGAGGCAGAGATGCCAGCCACCTCCACTGACATCAGAGGTCAGACAAAGGAGAGTGCGACAAAAGCTAAAAAGCATCAACCCTACAATGATGATGTTGCTGATCTGGCACACCTACTATCCCCATCACTTCTTAGTACTCCTTTTATTGGCATTACCTGCTGTGAGAAGAGGCTCTCTAGAACTGGCAGCTTGATTTTGGTCTGAGGAAAATAATCATAATACGGTAGGAGCAAATCAGACTGCCAACTCCTGCCTTTCAAGTAGTGAATTGAGTGCACTGCAAAAAGGCAGATAATATTCAGCTCACACCTTTCTCAGATGGAGCAAACACTCCATATTGCCATAAGCCAGACAGGTTCAGCCTGCTGCATTAAAAGCATGCATGGTTTGCCCCTGTTTATGAGAAACAGTCTGAAAAACACGTAAGAAAAGCAGGTATCATCCTGAGAGGTTAAGAATTCCATAGAAAAGATATAGCAGGGCTGCTGGGCTACCAAATACTTTTGCCAGCCAATGAGGCTACTTGATTTTATGCTATGAGATTTTATGCCAAGCACAAGAAAGCTGCTTCTCTATTAAGCTGTTCTCCCACTGTGAAGACTATTTTTTATACATGTGTTCTATAAATAACATGCACATCATTTATAATATTTTGTCCTATGTCCTTTTTCCTGGGTATTTTTATGCCCTTTTCCATTAAGAGTAAATTACATTGATTCTTAGGCATCAGAGAGTGGTGTTTTATCAGTCATTGTGGCATATCAGAGACTTTTTTCCTATGGGGATGATAACCTGGTGTAGAGTCCTTAATATAACTCCCTTCAAAAGGTTTGAACAGATTGGGCCAAATGACATTCTTGTGTACAAATCTGAATAGGCTTGTTTGCAGCTCTGTAGGCTCAGGAAACTGTGACACTGAACAGATATTTCAAAAGGCAAAACTAGAGTTCAACAGACATTTTAAAATTTATCAATGATTATGGAGGGGAGAAAGAGAAGGTCATCTCCTCTTGGATGTTTTGTATTTGGAAAATATGGTCACATATTTCAGAAACGTCCTTTTCTTCTTGTATTTGAAAACTTAGATTCAAGTGAGGTACCAAAAATGGAGTCAACTGCAGTCTCCCTTTACTTTTCATATTATTCAAAACTCGAAGTATAAAGGTATCTTATTTGCAAACAGAACTCTAAGCAGAGATAATCACTGAAAGAAATTGTTAAAATTCATCATTAAGGCATCATTTTTCCTAACTCCTTCTTCATATCAGTTAGATTCCAGCAACAGCATAAAGACATTTAAACAATATATTTAGATAAAGAAATTGATAATTTCTATATTATTTTGAAGTTACCAGAGAATGAGATGGAAGGAATTGGCTGGATATTGCATATCTATTTTTAATTAACCCACTGCAGAGGTTATTTAAACTGAGTAAGCCTTTCTTGCTACATATTGTTGAGCTCACAGAAACAAGAAGTGCTTTGAGCTCTTTGCTGTCTCTGCAGAATTAGTCCATTAGCAAGCACTATTTCTTCAGATTGTGCCAACCTAACTGGTGCTGTTGGTCAAGAATGCCCTTTCACCATACATCTGTGCTGCTGTTTATGAAGGAAAATGTTTTCATATCACCTCCATTCAGTTAAAGAAAATAGTTTACAAATTCGTATCTCTTAAGTGAATAATGTGTTTTCTTGTACGTTAATTTATCTGTCTCTGTATTTAAAAAACCCCAACCAAAACCAAAAAGAATCTCGAAAGTCCTAGCTTTCAGTTTCTAAGTTGTGTAAGTCCTCATAGTGACTATATGGTGATGATCAGAAACAGGATGCATAACTAAATTTTGCTTTAAATATTTAGCATATTTGAAAATAACTTGTTTTGCAGACCTTAGACATATGCCCTGTATTTTTTTCTCCTGGCAGAATTTAGTTTTCAAACTTATCTCTGGAATTATCTCAAAACACTGTGGTCATGATTGCCTGTTTATTAGTTGTCCTATCACTTCCTTTCTCCATTCGGTCTTTTAGCAATCTCAAAATTCCCCGAAGATACACATAACCAACAACAATCCTTGGGAATATTTATAGAACATAGTGCCTTTCAAACACATAATCACACTTCCACTCTCAGGTCCACTTTGAAAATTCAGCTCCATTTTCCATATGCATACTGGCTCAAGTTCCTTAATGCTGTTGTTGAGACACAGAAGGCTTTATTTGAACTGTAAACGTGAAACACACTGGTATAGGAAATAAAATTATGTTGATTGCACATGCTCAGCAAGAACTCCCATAAGAACTCAGCATAATTGCTTGTAATTGCTTATATAAAAGAAAGATGACAGCATGTAAGATTGCCACAAAATATTTAGTAGGTGACTGTTAAATAGGATTATACTCTTAAAATATGTTATAACAGTAGATATAATGATGGATATCTATAATGATAGGTATCTCACCATGAGACTCCTAATCATATTTCTCTAATTATATCATATTTTTAATCTCTTAATTTAGCTGCTTTTTCTTTTGATTAAATTAATTTCAAAGAAGATAGTACTGAAATGAAAAAAAAAGCACTCAATGTCCCAGTTTGAAAAGACACAGGAGGGTTTGATCAATTCCTTCAGTGTGAATTAAGACAAATGAGGTCAAATACCATTAGTGACTGAGATTTTATTATTGGTCACACAAGGAGGGAGGAGCTGTCGGAGGGAAGGGCCATAGGAGAGCTAGAAACAGGAAAGGGGGAAGTAGCTAGGAAGAGGAAAGGGGTAAGTAAGCAAGACTTTAAATGAAGAAGCTGGGATAGTCACATGGATCTAGGAGCACTCTGATGATCCATAGTCACCTTTTCTTCATTAGTGACTGAGATTTTATTATTGGTCACACAAGGAGGGAGGAGCTGTCGGAGGGAAGGGCCATAGGAGAGCTAGAAACAGGAAAGGGGGAAGTAGCTAGGAAGAGGAAAGGGGTAAGTAAGCAAGACTTTAAATGAAGAAGCTGGGATAGTCACATGGATCTAGGAGCACTCTGATGATCCATAGTCACCTTTTCTTCGGTGGGGTGGTTGAACATTGGTGCTTTTTTATGGGACTATGTCAGGGCACTGATTGGTCAGCTCCTCTTGAGTCACTGGGTCAGCACATAGCGATTCCCAGCACAAGTACCTTGCAAGTGTCCTGAGAAAGTTGTGATTCAGGTGTGGCCTGAGATGTATGATAGACAGTGGAGTCTTGTTATCTCAGGAGCTGGAGAATTTCAGTGGAATCTTGGTGGACAATGGAGCCTCATTATCTCAGCAGCTGGAGAGGATTTCCATGGCAAGAGACATCCTGTGGCTTAGCAAACTTTGAGGCAAACAACCAGGTCTTTACCACACAACAAGCCATCAAAGCCAGGCAATGTCAAATCAAACATTTCTTAAAGGTTCCTTACACACAGAATAACCACGAACTATCCTGGTTGTATTGCAACATGGAATCCAGAGGTTTTTATCTTGGAGGAAATGGCTAAGTTGCAGCTTATTTTCCCAGCATGATTTATAAGCATCAATGCCTTTTTATGCTTTGCACTCCTATGTGTCTTGTTGGGAATGATTTTATGCAGGTTTCTTTTCTCAGCATATATGACTGTGTATTTGTCTGCATGCACTGCATATTTTTAATACACCTGCATATAGAGCCTAAAAAAATGAAAACAAAAAAAGGCTTTAAAAGCAAACAAAGTTAAGAAACAATCAAAGAGCATGTAGATATGCAAAATTCATAATTCAAACAAAATAGAAGAGATTTTGAAGCAAGATGGGGGGTTGTTTTTTTGGAATTGTCTGGAAAAATATATTCTTCCCTTAATATTATCTTCTGACATAGATGAAGAATTCTGCAGCAGTGAAAATAATTGAAGAAGTAGTAACTAGGGACAGATGATTTTCCAACTTTGTTTGGAAAATCTTCATTCAAGTGTTAAAGACAGCAAAGCTATAGGCAATTAAAATGGAATTTCATTATTCTCACCATATATTTAACTATATTTTGTATTCAACACCAAGAATACCAAGAATAATCTGATTTTTCCTTGTAAAAGCAATTCTAAATAACCTGAAAGAATTTCCCACGTGCAAGAATTTCTCCGAGTATACAGCAACTGGCACTTGCAATAAGCACATGGAACTATTTGTTGTCTCTCTTCATCCACAACTTCTCAGGCCTCTCAAAGAAGTTTGCGGATGTCCCAGCACTGGAATTGTTCAAGGTCAGGCTGGACAGGGCTTTGAGCAACTTGGTCTACTGGAAGGTGTCCCTGTCCACAGTAGTGGAGTTGGACAAGTGGTCTGTGAAGGTCTCTTCCAACACAAACTATTCCATTTTTGTTTATCTGTGGCTCCTTTTACTTATTTGTGGGAAATATTACACTCATAGAGTTCCTAGCCAACAGAATATTACAGACTTCTGTTCAGTATTGTAATCTCATGGCTGTGTTCTAATTCACAACATGGGATTCTTAGATGTTATTACAACTTCTGTAAATAATCATGATGTCTGTAGGTGGTAAAAGCCCTATAATAGTTTGTACAATGAAACACCAAAAAAGGCTAAACACCAGGACTATAAAACTCAGATTTTCTCCTTCTGCATAAGAGAACTGAATTTTGGCTCTGGCTTTTAAACTTGAATATTTCATCCTGAATTATAGCCCACTAGTATTTCACGATGCCACTCCTCTTCAATGTCCAATTCTAAATTTAATGTTACACAAAGATTATCACTCAGAAATCTATTTATTCCTTTATAAGCCAGTAAGGACTTAAAGTCCACAGAAAAACTGATCTTGTGCTCTGTTTTCTTAGCCCTGCTGTCACCTTCATAACATTTTATAGTTATGGTACTCCCTCAACAAACCCTCATCGCTCCTTGTTTCTGCTTACACAAATGCTGTGTATGTTTATTTTTATAGTAATTCTTACTTGGATATTTGCCCACAGTGAACTTTGGGTGTCTACTAGAAACTGAAGGCATTTTCCATGTCAAACTCCACATTTCTGAGTCCATAATTCCTGCCAGTTTGAGAAGGTTTCTTAAGGATATTTCAGTCTGGCTACCTTTATTGGTATTTCTAAAACACCCATTTCTTAATTTCTGAGCATTCCTTTTAAGCTAAAATGAACAAACAATAGGGAGAACAAAATAAACAGACCTACTTTAACAAATTCTGTAAGTTTGCATAAAAATATAAGATTAGATTCTTAATGTCGACCAGTACATCTCCTTTATATACAACTCTAGCTTTAGCTATGAGGTGTTGTTTTGGGCAAAACAGTGAAATACTTCTCCACATTTACCACTGTAAAAGAAATTTCTATTGTAGTAGATTTGTGAGGGTCTGAAGCTAAACCATCCAGCTTTCTTTGAGAAAAGTTTCCAGTGAATGCAACTTACTTTTGTGAAAATTTGAAATACCAAGTGTCAGATAATCAATGCTGCACTGGAAAGAGATTCATCAGGGAGATAACATGGCCTAACAAACTGAAGGCTTTATAAATCAATGCAAGAATCCTGCAGTAGACCTGGTAGTGCAAAGGGAATTAACAGTTCACGAAATAATGATGTAAAAGACTCTGTGTGGGATGCACTGAGCCAGCAGTTGGGTACATTGCCTGAACCAGGTCAGTCCTACAGCATTTCCCTGGAGGACAGGGAAATGTCAAGTTCAAAGAGGAAGTGCTGTGCCAAGAGCTCAATGGCTTCACAGAGAAACAGCAAGTATAGAGACAGAAGTTTCTGTCTCTCCCAGCACATGGGAAGATAAAGATGTATATCACCATCTGGAATGGGGAAAAGGAGCATCCCCACTGTGGAGGGTTGACCTTGGCTGAGCGCCAGGTGTCCACCAAGCCACTTTATCACTCCCTCTCAACTGAACAGTGGGAGAAAAATATGACAAAAATCTTATGGGGGGTTGCAGTCAGTTGATCACACATTCTCTCTGTCAGTCCTTCCCCCTCACTGTCTTCCTCTTATCTAGTGTGGGGTCCCTCCCATGGGATTTCATTGCACCATGAACTTCTCCAATGTAAGTCTTTTCCATGAGCTACAGTTCTGCATTAACTACTCCAGCATGGGTCCCCCATGGGATCACAAATCTTGTCAGCAAGCCTGCTCCAGTGTGGGCTCCTCTCTTTATGGGCCCACAGGTACTGCCAGGAGCCTGCTCCAGTGCAGGTTTCTCCTTCAGACATCCACCATCTGCATTGTGGGGTCCTCCACAGTCTGCAGGTAGATATCTGCTCCACCGTGGATCCCCAGCCTCTGTCACCACTCTCTGCACCACAGGCTAATGAGGAATCTCTGCTCCACTGCTTAGAGCACCTGCTCCCCCTCTCTCTTCTCTGACCTTGGTATCTGCAGGGCTGATTTTCTCACATGTTCTCACTCCTCTCTCCTGGCTGATGGTGCTCTGCAGTTTTTAACTCTTCTTAAATATGTTTAGCCCAAAGGTGTTACCACCATCGCTGATGGGCTTGGCCTTGGCCAGCAGCAGGTCCATCTCGGAACTTGCTGGCATTAGCTCTATTGGACAAAGGAGAATCTTCTGGCATCTTCTCACAAAAGCCACCCCTGTAGCCTCCCACTACCAACACTTTGCCACACAACCCAAGCATAATCATCTAACTTACAACTGTATGCAAATGTAAAATGTAGGAGATCAATTGGGAAGTGTGAAAAGGAACTTTGGAGTAAGATATACACTCAAGCTGACATCTAAATCCAAGTTACTCTGAATCAGCTTTTCCATTCTCATAATGGAATTCTATAATGAAAATAAGTAGATAGTTTCTTTAAAAGTATTCACTATTTTCACACAGCTCTGCTTAACATAATAAGAGTAGTAATAGCTTGACAAAGGATAAAGCTCTATGTCTCCCTCATGTGTAGATAATAAATACTGAACTGCACTGCTAAGACTTTACACTCAATCTCAGCTAGTTGTCTAACTGCTGCTCAATTTAGAAAGTATCACAAAACACCCATTCCACATCTGTATCACCATACAGGGCATAAAATAATTTCCTATGACCTTGCAACAAATTTAAAACCCTTCTCATGCAAACTGCTGTCTCCTGTACTAGACTTCAAGAGAAACCTTTAGGAGAAATGGTTTAAAATGTACTACTTCCAATTCCACTGAAAGATTAAAACCTATGTGAAGAGGTGGGGAAAGGAAGGGGAGTGGGTGAAGCTTTACTCATACATTTTTAAATTTAAAGGGTGCAATGGAGAAGTCCAAGGACAGAGAAAACAAACCTGTGAAAACAGATTCTATAATCTCATCTGAAATACCATTTCTGTGTAATTTTGGGCCAGTTCCATATCTTCTTTATACCTCCAATTCACAAGTGCACTAACATAACAGCTCTTGCACTATGATGTTCAGAAACTGAGGAAAAAGTAGGAATACAAATAAGCCAGATAGGCAGATCTGCACGGATGGATAGAGACTTGATTTGAATTAGTTTAATGAGGTGTTACATTTACAGGTGTTTGCAAATAAAATTTGTGTAAATTAAATCTGAACCTGTAGGAATTAGAAGCAGTCTGTCATTAATAACTATACTTTTTACATATCCAAGAGAGCTTGAACTCTCAGAGACTAGGAGGCAGAGACAATGCATGAAATATCTGAATACATCTGCAAGTAACTTCAGGTGAGATGGAAGGATGAAGATTAAAAACTCCATCATTTTTAAAATCATACTTGCAGCTTTATTATAAGGTTAATATTTAATTAGGACTTAAAATACCATTGAGAATATGGAAAAGTCTACTTTGTATGCATTCAGAAGAGAGAATTTGGTTTAACAACCATAATGACTCATGATGAATCTTTCTGCTTCTCCTGTTACTATAATTTCTTCAGAGGATTATAATATACCTGTTGGCCTTTTTCTATGCAATAAACCTTTTCTGGGGAAACCTGTAGTTATATTGGATTGATAATACTAAAATAAGCTTTATTATCTAGCCTCTTTGGCCTCATTAAACTATTTAAAGTATCTGGATTGATCTGTTAGTAAAATAAAGACTATGGCATTCTCTGTAACCTATTCACTGCAGCAGACTCTAGGCTGTTTCTCAGAGTCATTTCTCCTCTTGCCCTCCCTTGACATTGAGGTCACTTTTTCACCTGATTCAGTTGGGAAACCACTATGAGACATTTATTTAGTCAATAATCTCTATTGGCACATGATCACAGGTGTAGTTCAGTCCTCATGCAAAAGAAGGATTCAAAACTTACACCTTCAGAGCTTGCACTCTGTCACTATGAAACGAATGACATTAAATACTTCTAGAAGAGCACATATTTTATGAAAACTGAGAAGGAAAGGTAAACAGTGTTATTTCTAAAATTTTCTTCAACCTACAGGCTATCCTATTATACCAAGGATCATTTTTAAACTATGGAAAAATTATTTCTTCCCATACATAAAAACATTAAAAGCAACTAATTCTAAATATAGGACAATATTGACCCCAATAATTAAAAATTCTAGTGCAAATGGAGGCACTAATCTCATCTTGCATATTAAGATATTTAAGGATGCTGCATAATAAGATGCCTTAATATGCATCAACCTTTGAATAGCTATTTTTACGACTGATTATATGTTTTAATCCTATTTCTGAATTATCTGAGAATTCAGTTTAAATGAAAGGAAAATAACCTGTACAAAGAAGCTGTCCAATCAAAGGAATATATAGCTACTGTCTCTGTACACTTTCACATTGTTTGTTTAAAATGTAAGCTTTTATTTTTATGTAAACTAAATTTGGTTTTAGTACATCATAAAAGTAACTGAAATATATTTTAAAAGTAGATTTATTTTATTGAGTCTGGATCTGCAGAGAAATTACATAACAGATTCAAAAATAATCAACAATATTATAATTATAAATTAAGTTCTGCAGAGATAGCAGCTGGGTTATTCAGTGCATGCAGTGTGCAAAGACCACCTGGCAGAAACAGAAGCACATATTTTTAAATATCTAACACACTTCAGAATTAGGGGCACTGTGTTCCTCTGAGCTTTCTCTCTATAATTTCCATGTTAAGACATAAATTGTCACGGTAGGAGCTTTTGTGTTCTCCAAGATGAAGTTTACCATACAGTAAAATGAGCATGTTCACTAATTCTATGCTAATACTTTGCTTAAATAGGCATCATATAAACTGTCCTCAGATGAAAGAAATTCTGCCTACGTCAAGGATATAATGAAGACTGCTATAGCGTAAAGATTAAAAGCCAGTGACTCTAAAGAGTAACTTCTCAAGTTCAAACTCGTGAACACTGATTTTTTTCAGGGTTATCTTCATCACAGCTGATTTTCAGATGCCCCACTCAGTTCCCCATACATCATACCAGTGTCTACCCTCCTACAAAATGCAACAGGTCTTCTGCAATACCCAGGTCAAAGCTTTTTAGTTATCTCCACTTCTTAATCAGACATCAACTAGTCTCTACTGGTCTGCATCTAGGTTTCCTTTTCCCACTGTATTTTAAATAAAACTCAGGCATTTTAGTACACACTGCTTACCTACTCCTGAATCTCTGAAGTCTTGTGCAGTGTCACCTGGCTTTGTTCATCTCACACCCTGCTTTTGAATGTTCTCATAAAACAGTGCAGTGGAGGGCTGGAAAAGTCTAACAAAACTAGCTTTGTCTTTCACACATTTTGATATACAGAACCTGACCACCTACAGAAGCATACCTCGCTAGGGTTTTAACTGGAGTAGTATGTACCACTGCAAAGGAAATTACAGAAATTTGTAATTTTCAGGATATAAAAATCAAGAATGGCTTTCCTTTAGGACAGATTAGGAAAATAACAATTCATTTAGAAAGAAAGTTAAAGCAGAAGCAACTAAAAAAGAATTAAAGCATTTTTTGCAGCTTGATTTTAAAAAATAAAATAAAAATTTTAAAGAGAAAACCTAACAACCTAATTTTCAGACTTAGACATCTATATTAGTATTTTAATTCTGTAATAGGAGATGCACTCACAATGGGACCTTAATTACATATATCAATTGCTCTTAATTCCCTTTCGTTTTACCCTGCGCTTTAAAGAGAGTTGAAGAGAATTAAAGAATTCCAAGGAACTGGAGATAATTCAACAAATGACAGCAAATCGGATTTTTACCTCTAAAAAGCTGAGCTTAATGCAGCTTCATAACAATTACTGTAAGATACACAATGTGAAGTAAGAAAATATAACTGTCCGGTACCTCAGAGAAATCAGTTTTAAAAGTTAACAGCCTAGTTGACAGACACAACAGGAAAATCAGTGGCTTATCAGTTGAACAGTATGATCAGCATTGTGGTTTACATACAAATCTAGTGAGCAGAAAGAAACTTGCACGATACTTTTGTGTGCTGTTTTCATTCTGCAGAAGTAGAGGAGCTTTAGTCTCAAGTATTGTCTATTTTCATTTCTACAAAAGTTAATCTATTGAAAAGGCAGAGACTGAGAGTGGGAAAGAAAAGAAAATTGTTCCTCTTTTTCTACTTTTATCAATATTTGTGCCTACAGCCAGAGTAAAGGTCAGCATACTGCCAGGAGAGATTCTGTTTGGGGAATTCAGACACATGACAGTCTGGGAATGAAAACAAATCCAAATGTTAGGATGACAAAGTGCACGGGGTAAAAGCACTGCATTATTCTCAACAGTACATTCAATTTACTCCTAAAAAAGGTACAGCAGAGAATGATCTTTCATTTATACAGAAAAGAACACAGTATTTTTCTTTGTGAGAAATGCTAAATCACCTGCAGGCTTTTTGGAAGCCTGAACACTGAAATTAACATTGCCTGAGATACATCAGTGGTGGTTTTACAGTGAATGTACCACACTTACACAACGGGTGAAATGTCTGATTATCATAATAGTTTTAGACATTCCTACAGGCATGTTTTTTAACTCTCTGCTCCATTTGGAAGCATAGAAGTACTTGATAACGTACAGGTTCCACTGCCTGTACGTTAGTTCTTCACATTTCCAAATTGCTCAAGGAAAGTGACAAACAATGGGGATATACAAACAATACCAAAAAGACCTACACCCCTTGGAACATTTCTCTCTACGGTTCTTGGCCTTTGCTGAAATTCAGGAATACTCAAAAAACTTCAGAATCAGGTTTCTTTTCCCTCTTGATTTCCTTAATTTTCTTTGTTTTCCAAAGAGATTTATGGATCTCAAACTATGCTATTTACACTTTAAAAGAAAAATACAACACCCCCCCAAAAAAAAGAAAACAACAAAAGCGAAGAGAAACACACACAAAACAGTCATGACAAATCTCAGAGGGTAAAAATAAATTGCTTCATTGCAATGATAAGCTCCTCTTGTACGTAATTTATGAAAAGCCAACTGTCTTCAAAATTCTTAATTTATAGTGTTCAACAAAATGCTACTAACTGAAAAGCATTAATCAACATCACCAACTTACTGTGCTTTGTCAAACTTCTCAGTCTCTTCTGCCAAAGAAGAACATCTTTGACAAGTAGATTGATTAGTGAGCTAACAGTGTTTGACTGAGGGGAGAGTGTACAACAAGAACTTTAAAAAAAGATGTTAGAAGTAATTCTATTTGCACATACAGACCCTGTGTACAATACTACTGTTTTGGAAAATGCATGTCAATAAGGCTGATAAATTATTATGTGCTTGTAAGAAGTTCTGCTTCAAATTTGATCTCATTCTCCTTGTGAAATAATTTATAAAGAGCGAAAATGTGCAACTGATGTGTAAGATGCCCATTAGACCTGAATAATAATCAACTACAAAGTGCTTTGCTAGCTCAAGAGATATAAAAAAGGTGATTGAGGTTCTAGCTTTCAAGCTTAAGTAAGCACAATGAAAAATAATATACTTCCTTCTGCTTTAAGTCATAGATGCTGCAGAACTAAGATAGAAAATAGCTCTTCTTACAAAGATGGTTTAACTGGGACTCCCATACTTTCTCAAAAAAAACCCAAACCACTACTATATCTTATTTTGCCTAATTTTCAGGTATTCCCGCTATTGCAACAAGACGTTTTATCTGCAAGTTTGTGGCAGGAAAGAAAAGGAATTTTAACACCAGAAGCTTATAAAAAGAGACCACACATCTCCCCCCTTTCATGTAATACCGGTGGTGTTTGGAACAAAGGCCTGCTCACAAGCATTTTCCAAGACTGAGGGATCCCAAGTGTCATAGATTTGACATTGGAAATTTTTTGCCAGACACCTATGTCTGTGTGAGTATCTGTTAGAATGACAAGCATGAGAGAGTACAGCACTGAAGTGTGCTATACTCTGTTCATCCTGAGCCAAAAGGGCAGCCTGAGGTAATGCTGTCTTCAATTATTCTATTGAATTATTCCACTGAATTATTCCAAGTATCTCTCCCAAAAAAATCAAAAGACTAGCCCTTTTGGATCAGACCAAGGGATTTATCTAGCCTTTTCTGCTTTCAATGGCAGCCATAAATAGGTTTGCCATCTCTGACGGTTTTCAAGATGAGACTGGATGCAGCACTTAGTGCCATGGTCTAGCAATCATGGTAGGGTTTGACTTGATGGTCTTTGAGGTCTTTCCAACCCGGCTGATTCTATGCTGCTATGATCTAAGGGAAAGTAAGAGCAGAGCAAAACTATGTAATGCTTTAACCTATTATTTCTTACTGTCTTCTGACCAGTCTTGGTTGAAATTTCCTGACCATGTTGAAGTTAGTCTACTTAATAACTCACAATGATCTCTCATGTAAGATTTTTACAGTCACTTCTTTGAGCTCATATAAAATTTCACATCTCTCCAACATCTTTTGTGAAGGCATTGAACAGCTAAACTGTTGCTGGAGGAAGTTCTACCACACTTTTCAGGTATCATCCCCTAGAGACAGTGACCAGCAGTCTATCTCTGGGAAGACAGGGTTTTATCTCTGGGAAGACAGTGTTCTTTCTCTGAGTATGCTTCATTTTGTATAGATCTACACTAAATTTAATCTGCCATTTTATTGCCAATTCATACTGTTTACTAATGTCTTTCTTTAACTCAGTCTTCATTCTGCCTACCCTGAGAAAAGTTTTACCATCATCAGACCTTGCAATCTCACTGCTAACCTACTTTTCCAGGTGATCTATGAACACACATATACTAGAACAGAGCCTTCCCACTGCCAGTAACCTTCTTCCAATGCAGAAAAAGTCACTATTTTCTCATAATCAGTTTTCCATTTTTCAATTTATTTCTTATCCAAATCATTCATTCTATATTATTCCATGACCAGTTAATTGTCTTACAAGCTTTAGGTGAATAATTTTGTAAAAGATTTTTGGAAAGCCAAGACTATATCAATCAGATCACCCCTACCCACAAGCTTGATGCTTTCTGAAGGAACTACCAAAGGCTGAAAAGAAGGATTTCACTTTTCAGAAGTCATTTTCCAAGTAGCTGAAATTTACCAAGATATTCAATAATTTTCTTCTACTATAGCTTCTAACAGTTTGCCTGGTACATACATTAGGCTTAGAGGTCTAGAGTCCACAGATTAGAGCTATATTTACTGCTCTCTAGACAACAGCTTCCAAAGATGACTGAAGTAATAGGATGCACACAGCTGTTCATCCCTGTCATTAACTACAGGAAGGAAATTTGGGTGAACTACTTTATTTCAACCTCAACTTACATGTGTCATGTAATGTAAAGCAGCCTCCATGGTTAGCCTCCTGCTTAAACAAGAATTTTTCCTTCTTTTATGGTGGCCTGTTTAGGGAAAGATGCTTTTGTTTCTATCTTACATGGGATGAACATAGTGAAATCTAAATGCTCAGTACTGTCAAAAATACTTGGCATTCTCAATATGTCTCATGAATCATTAACCTGGATTAGAATTTGAAGCAGCAATGATTCACATCTGCAGTACTGTAACTAACAGCTAGAATAAGGCAACATGCTACTGGATGTGCTTGCCTTCCTCTAGCTACAGTACTTGCATTAAAGGGTGCTTTTCTCTGTAATACAGCTACACAGACTAAAGGTTTGTAGGCATTTATTTATCTGTCTCTCTACCAGGATGCCATACTGATTTTCTGTTTATTTAACAGTGGTGAATGATCCTCAGCCTCCTCCACAAGAAGCAGAAATGAATCTAGCACTTGAGGAGGAATGGAGGCAGGTCCCTGCTTGTGGTGGCAGGAGAATCCCCTCCCAGCCTCCCTCCCCTCCCCATGTGCCCCTACACAAGAGATATGAGATGCTGGAAATAGATGATTGGGAGATGAAAGACCACCCAGGATGCCACTTAAACCAAAATAACCAATCAGGCAAATTACAGCTAGCTCCAAAATGAGAAAAGAAGGTGATTGTTAAAGGGAATTCCCTGCTGAGGGGAATGGAAGGCCCAATATGTAGACCAGACCCAACTTGCAGGGTGAGATCACTGATTACTACCCCTTAGTGGTGTTCCAGGTAGGTGGAGAGCAGTTAAAAGGCACTTCAGGGCACTGGGACATTTAGTTAAATGCATTGGTGTACACATTGTATTCTCAATTCTTTCAGTACTAGAGGAAATTACTGAAAGGAATAAGAGGGCTAGACTGATAAATACGTGGCTACAGGGTTGGTATCATAGGTGAAACTTCAGGTTCTTTGACCACAGAGCACCTTAAAGAGCACCAGGCCTGTGTATGTCAAATGGGGTACACCTGACACAAAGGGGGGAAAGGATTATGGCCCAGGAGTTAGCAGAGCTTATTGAGAGATCTTTAAACTAGGATCAAAGAGGAAAGGGGATAAGACCAGGCTCACTAAAGATGAACCTAGGAGTGGCATGCCTATGATGGGGACAAAGTCAGTAGCCCAGCTGAAGTGTATGTACACCAGTGCATACAGTATGGGCAACAAACAGGGGTAGCTGGAAGCCATGGCTCAGCAAGGAAGTTATGCTATAGTCACTATCACATAAACATGGTGAGATGACTCTCATGACTGAAATGCTGTAATAGATGGCTATTTAGAAGATGGCTCTTTAGAAGAGACAGACATAGCAAGAAGGGTGGTATGGTAGCAGTGTTTGTCAGAGAGTGCATTGTCTGTACTCAAATTGAGAGTGGTGAAGATAAAAATATAGAGAGCATATGGGTTAATATCAGGGGAAAGGCCAATAGGGCAGATGTCATGGTGGAAGTCTGTTATAGGCCACCCAACCAGGGCAAGCTGTCAGATGAGATTTTCTACAAACAGACAGAGGTCTTGTGATCACAGGCCCTGGAACTTATGGGTGACTTCAATTAGCAAGGTGTCTGCTGGAAATACAACATAGAAGAGAGGAATCAGTCTAGGAGGTTCCTTGAGTGTGTGAAAGGCAACTTCCTAACACAACATGTAAATAAGCCCACCAAAGGAGGTGTCCTGCTAGACCTGGTTTTCGAAAACAAATTGGTGGGGCAAGTGGTGCTGTGCTTTCCTCCTTGAACCCCTGGCAGTTTTAACTCTAGCAACTAGCATGTGTGCTTGCAAGGTCTGAGTGCTAAATATTCAGTGCTAAAACACCAGAGACCACTGATGTCAGCTGGCAGCAACAGGAGTCTCTAACTGGGCCAGAGCTGTCACCGGTGAAGTGCAAGATTCACTGGGAGCCATGGCTGTCAGGAGGGAGTCTGGTGTAGCCAGACAGCTTCATTGACATTACTTCATCAACAGAGCTGTTCTTCAACAAGCAGCTATCAAATATTCCCAACACTGCACATACTTCTGCAATTTGAGTCACAGTGAAGGCATTTTCTACATTTAGCTCTTTTGGAAGGAGAACATAAGTCTGAAAATCAAACCCAGGTAAATGATTTTACACAGTTAAATGAGTCAACCACATGCAATAGTCCATAATACATACCAGCGTGCATGGTTTGTCAAGCTAGCTTTCCATAAGAAAACTCACTTTATTCTATGTTAGCTGTGGGCTAATAGCTTTTGCATTCACAATTATAGTGAGTGAGCTGACTCATGTAACCTTGTTAACCTGTAATGAGTTGTTTATATGCCCCAGCCATTCAACAAGGTCAGCAGAACTTCCTAGGAAGAGATCAGAGTCCACCTCTAGCCCTCAGCCTCTCATTCCACCAAATTAAAGAGGCTTGCTGCTGATAATGGCACAGAAACATTTTTCATAGAAGACAATGTTAGGCAAGTACGTGGTTATTAGAAGGCTTAGAATAGTGGAAAACCAGTAAAGGAGACCATCATGGCAAGTGAGAAATGTGTATCTTCCATCATTTTTTAAGTTCCACTGTCACCAGTTATTGCGAGTGTCACACAATTGTGAATATTTTGAAATCTCCCATTTCTAAAAGCAGTGCCTGAGAATATTCTCGGAAGTCAAGCAACAAAACCCTTAAAGTTCACAACAAGTGGAAAACACCAGAAAACAAATCTTCTCTTAGATGTTTTAAAATTGAATATTTTAAGTTGATCTTGGAAGGGAAGAATAGTTTGAATTATGATTTATGAAAGGAGGGTGTTTTAAATATTTTTAGGTTTATGTACATTTTTAATCAGCAATTTTTCACATATATAAATTAAACCCTCTACTTTATTCTCTAGCAGCATTTAAACTTATTCGCTCTTTCAGTAGGGAAAAAAATCAATTATATGCATTTCAGCTTTCTGTGGAAATTGTTTCTCAAAACTATCACTTTTTATTCTCTTTCAATGGCAAATATATCCCAGTATTTTTCTGACTAAGAGGTAATGACAGGACATCAAATATTTGGATATGCCAATAAGTGATATTACTTTTTTTAAGACAACAATTTTCTTACCAGTCTAGGAGAGATAGCTGCATGGGTTATATGGAACCCATGTCTTTCACATATATTCAGCAATTTTTTTGTGTCTTCTGAGCTGCATCAAAAGAAGTATGAGCAGGAAGTGAAGAGAGGTGATTCTCCTCCCCTACTCCACTCCTGTGAGACTCAAACCAGATGTACTGCATCCAGTACAAGAAGGTCACAGACCTGTTGGAATGAGACCAGAGAACAACCATGAAGATGATCAGGGGGTCGGAGCATCACTCCTGTGTAGACAGTCTTAGAGAGTTGGAGTTGTTCAGCCTGGAGAAGAGAAGGTTCCAGGGTGACACCAGTCAGTACTTAAAGAAGGCCCATGAGAAAGAAGGTGAGGAACTTTTTACAAGGGCATGTAGTGATAGGACATGGGGTAATGCCATTAAACTAAAGGAGGGTGTGTTTAGATTAGATATTAGAAAGAAGTTCTTGACTGTGAGGGTGGTAAGGCACTGGAAGAAGGTTGCCCAGAGAAGTTGTGGATGCCCCATTCCTAGAAGTGTTTAAGGCCAGGTTGGATGGGGATTTGAGTGACCTGGTCTAGTAAAAGGTGCCTTGGCCCATGGCTAGGAGGTTGGAACTTCAAAGTCCCTTCTAACCTAAACAATTCTACTATTCTGTGATATACAAACATACTAGCAAAATTATGATAATGACAGGAAATAAAGTAATTGTTTTACTGCACAATATTCTGCCTGAAACTCTGAAAAAAAATATTTTAGTGAACTATTTTTCCTGTAGCTCTATATACATGCTATTACTCTACAAATTTTATGTTCCATATAGTACCTTACGGGAGTCACTAGCACATTAGCCTCAAAAAAAAAAGTTATGAAGCACTGAACATGTACAACTAACTAGTGAGTTAAAAGTAGCAGCAAAGACTTCCTTCTTCAGTCTTATTTTTAAATAAGAACACCAAGTGGGCAGCAGGGAAGGATCCTGCAGTATCTTTAAAAGGGTAGAGCTACAAAATCTTCGTGACTCACAACTCACCAAATTACAGTATAGAAAAAAAAAGTAACCTTATGATTCAGACTGTAATTAGCAGCTTAGAAAATGCAGAAGAGAAAATTAGTCAAATACCACAGCCACTCAGGGCCTTGAAAATAAGAACAAGAACTTTAAAATCACTGCACGAAATTTACAGAAAGACTGCAGTGAAGAGAATTTTTAAAAAGGAGATATTTATAGAAAAGAAATCATATATAAGTTAGAGATGAGAGACTTTATATTATTAAAAAACCCAACTTCTCTTTCTAGAAATAATATAATCAGGAAATTCAGAAAATACACTAATCCTTACACTGATCAACAGTTTCAATGTGTTTACAGCCAGACAATAAAATCAGACATCAATAGTTTTTTCCAGAATCAGTATTTCTGATGGCAAAAAATACCATTAGGCTCTACAGAAAATCTGACACAAGAGTTTTATATTTTAACAAAAATCAACATTTTTTATTAAGGAGTGTACCTGCCATTTAATGTCTGTCCCAGTACCAAAATAAGGACTGAATGGTAAAATAGATTATTGAATTCCGCAATTCAAGTGATGCAATCACTCGGCTTTACACATGAGTCTGAGAAGATACACAGAAAGTTCATTTGAATACTGTTTTCAGATCCTCAGCACTGAGAGGAGATAGGAAACCAAGGCCTGATCTGGTTGCCTGCCTCATTTAAGACTAGCTATGCTCTTTCTTTGCAATGTATCAGTTCCCTCAAGGCCTTTAACAGCCAGGACCCAGAAAAGGCACGCTGATAGAAAGGCTGTCAGCAAATAAACTAATAAAAAGTGTCTTGCAAGCTATCTCCCACTGCTTTCTTGGGTAAATTTAGACCTTTCTTTACACAAATCCAAACAGCACACTTCTGTGCCTGCAAAACTTTGTTTAGTCTTCTATATGGTTAATTTATCTGTTCCTGAAGTCAGCTGTAGATCTCCCAAAGCTTTACTCTCTTAGTTGTTCTTAGCAGGCATTCTTTTCAGCATTAAGTTTCTAAGTAAGTTCATTTCAGCATTAATCACCTCAAATGAACAAGGGACTGTGTTAACTATGTAGACACTTAGCATACATATATTCATACTGGTATTTCTAGGAACATGTAGGTGTTTATAGGATAGGAAAAACATTTTCCACACAGTCCTGACTTCTCTACACTTATTTGTTCTTTTCTCTGTCTCATGCATCATCTTGCATACTAGAATATGCACATGTGCAGCAGAAGTCTTTCTCAGGTTGGCTATGGGCTGCTTACTCTCTGCAACCAAAACCAACCATCAGTGACTAAAAAAAATAAACAACATAATACACTTTTCTTTTTCTTTTTTTTCTTCACTGAACTGAAGTATCTTCATTATACTGTGTGATATCCACTGTAGTAGTAGCTGAAAACATTCTTGTGGTACATTCCCTACAATGACAGACTCCTTTACCTAAGAGCAGACATTTCTCAATAATCTTACTGGAGTTTTTGTATGGATTTTATCCAAACATGTCAAGGGGAAATTGAGGGGGTTTATGAGGTTCAGTGAGACCAAGTTGCACATGGGTATCTGCACAGACTGGAGGATGAACTGATCAAGAGCAGCCCTGCTGAGAAGGTGCTTAGAGGTGCTGGTGGATGAGAGATTGGACATAAGACAGCAGTGTGTGCTTCCAGCCAAGAAAGCCAGCTGTATCCTGGGCTGCATCAAAAGAGGTGTGACCAGCAGGTTGAGGGATCCTGCCTCTCTACTCTCCTGAGCCCCCACCTGGCATACTGCATCCAGCTCTGGGGTCCTCAGCATAAGACATGGACCTGTTGGAGTGAGTTCAGAGGGCCACGAAGATGATTAGAGGGATGGAGCTCCTCTCATCTCATATGAGGCTGAGAGAATTGGGTTTGTTCAGCCCAGAAAAAGAGGCTTCATGGTGACCTAATTGCAGCATTCCAGTACTTGAAAAGAACCTACAAGAAAGACAGAAAGGGACTTTTTACAAGAGCAAGTGGGAATGGATTCAAACTGAGATTGTAGGTTTAGATCAGATATTAGGAGGATATTCTTTGCTGTGAGAGTGGTGAGGTACTGGAACTGGCTGCCCAAAGAAGCTGTGGATAAAGAGGCTTCATGGTGACCTAATTGCAGCATTCCAGTACTTGAAAAGAACCTACAAGAAAGACAGAAAGGGACTTTTTACAAGAGCAAGTGGGAATGGATTCAAACTGAGATTGTAGGTTTAGATCAGATATTAGGAGGATATTCTTTGCTGTGAGAGTGGTGAGGTACTGGAACTGGCTGCCCAAAGAAGCTGTGGATACCCCATCCCTGGACGTGTTTAAGGCCAAGCAGGATGGAGTTCTGAGCAACCTAGTCTAGTGGAAGGTGTCCCTGCCCGTGGCAGGGGAGTTGAGACTAGGTGATTTTTAAGGCCGTTTCCAACCCAAACCATTCTTTGATTCTATGAACTCAACATAGCATCATTATATAGAAAAGAAACAAGACATAGCATTGTTTTGGATACAATATTAGACCTAAAAATATGTCAAGAAAAAGGTAACTCAGATATACACAAACTGCTCCAATTTTCAGTGGGGATTTTTGAAGATATAATACAAGAGAAATCTAATTAACTTCAAGGAAATGACAATAAGAGATCAGAGGAGAGAGTAGATTGGTTAAATCTACACCAACTTCAAAAGCTTCTTAACAGAAAAAAAAACACAAGAAAAAGACTAATGAAGAAAATTAACAGCTGTTATATAAATAGCAAAATTCAAATTGGATTCCAGAATACCATTTTTAGGTTAATGATTTGTTGTATAGCATATGCAGGGAACAGGGGTTTCTGAGTATAAAAGGCCTAACATTTAGCTCAAAGCTGTTGTAATTTAGCTGCAAACCTGTTAGAGATTAATGGCTGTGAGTTATACAGATCAGGGTAAAATGAAAGCTTCAAGTTTAAACAGTAATGGGATAGGAAGGAGTCCATAGAAAAGAGAGAAGGATATAAAATGAAGAAATGATACTGTTCCAAGTTTTGCCTGAAGCAAATTATTAAAATTACTTTAAGACTAGTAACAAATAAAAATAGCCAAAAAATGGAGATGACAAAAAATGGGTGAAAAAAAAGATTGTTTAGCAAAATTTACTTCAAAAATTAAGAAAAACATGCTGTTTCATTACAAAAGCTATCATGGGGACTACTCTACAGTTGTTACTTTGGGCCGTACAGCCATTTCTGTAAGTCATGCCATTCAATATGAGTCCATAACCACACACCAAAATATCACTGCTGTTTCTGTCTTATGAAAATGACAACCTGACCTTTCTTTTAAGGTTACAATTCCTATGATATTCAGTTCATGGTAGTTTAGTCCAAGTAGTACCTAGAGAAAACTCAGTTGCCTGAATCTGAATTTGCATACAAGAGCACCTAGTTTCAAAGTGCTAAATACTGAAATTGCATTATACTAACAACAACATTAGTCAGTTCAAATTATGTTTGAAAGTGGTCTTAGATTTTTGTTAGTAGTCTGCAAACAATATTAAATTATGCGTATTTTGCATATTATATACCTTTCACATGTCCAGGTTTCCAAGGAGGTGCTGCACACAGAGGCAATATGAGCGAGGGGCAGCACAGTGGCAAAAGGCATGACAAGGTGCAAGGAAAATGGACTCAAAATCCTACATGGTGATCCCTATCCTCACCTTCTGGGCAGCTGACAGCAGTAATAAATCAAATAAATTCTTGATACTCGAAATGAATCCAACATATTTAATATACTGAGGTAAAAGTCAACCTAAAAAGAAATTATGCCAGATTCTCTTTCAAATGTAACCAAACAGTTAACCAAATCTCATTAACTAAATTGGATGCAACCAAACACTTGGAATGGAAACTTCCACTCTTCACTAGTAGTATAGAGCAGCATAATCTAACAGCTTGTTCTGGAGAATGTCTCATTTTAGCACCACAGAAGAGAAAGCAGTTCATCAGATGCATATAGGACAATGCACATAATACAGTTTAGAGATGTTAAAACCTCTAAAACCAAAATAAATAAATGTGCAATGGCAATTCATAACTATTCTAGAAGACCAACTAGGGAACAACAAAAGGAATTAAAAACTTTTTCCAGAGAAAGAGTTAACCTTTAATATATGGAGACAACACATTTCCCTCCTACCAACCATTCTCATATAAAGACAGAAAAAGTTGAAGCCTCAAATGCATGCTTAATTTTGATGTTACAATATTTAATAGCAGATACAGAGAGTATTGATTCAGTGTATTAACTATGAAATATCCTGTAAAGCCATAGCATAATTTTATGTGAGTCCTGAAGAAATGTCAATCAGCTGAATTCTGTGGAAGTTAACAGAGTAACTCTCTCAAATGTGCTATTAGAAGTCTTTAGGCATTAAAAAGCCTCTAAACCACTCAACCAGAAACCTGTCATGCTTGAATAACTATAACAAGCACAATAATAGGTGTGCAGTCTCTGAGGCTGTTTAGCAAACTATAAGATACTTCATTATTCTTATCTCTGAATGATAAATCTCAAGTAATGTGTTGTAGGTCAGTTATAGCACACACAAAACAAAGAAATCACAATTTAAGGACCCATGTTTTCCACACAAGTCAATTAACAAAGAATAGATGGGGAAAGAGGTGATGGACTCTTTACCTGGGGAAAAAGCAGTTACCTGGGGACAAGCAGAGGTGTTAAACATTGGATAAGATGCAGCAAGCATTTTATTGCATTATTTTGCATTTACAGAACACCACACACCATGAGATAATTAACCTTCACAGTTACCTCCCCAGATTCTTTGGGGGTTTAATCATTGCTTTATAAACACAAAACAGAGATATAATGAGGACAATATCTGTCTGGGAGCAGGTCTCAAAGAAAAAAATTTTCAAGACATCATAAAGGGTTCAGAAAGACAAATCTCATTGAAAGACAGCCCCTTTCACTGACAACCCACTACGCTGTGGGGGATCTAGCTCATAGATATTCTATTGACTTATTCTGGGTATGTCTTTTTGGATGCTGAAAGGTTTACAAAAAAAGCAAGTCACTTTACCCTTGTAACTGCATGGTATATTTCATTTTCAGATACTACATTATTTATAATACCGGCCTTAATAAATCATGTATGTCACAAAATACAATGTGACTGAAATGTCATCTCTTACAGCTTCGATCAAATGCCCCGGGTCACTAACATTGCAGATGAATTTAGAAGTTACTAAAGTATGCCTGCCATGAAAGATAAAGCCTCACATCTAATAAACACTGGTTGTGTACATGACTGAGGAGTGCTACGGAAAGACATACAATCAATTTGGATTCTATGATTCTTCAGTTTATTGTTCCTGTTGCCATTATGTCAGCTGCTCTGCAATCACAGAAGTGAATCACAGCTGTCATTGCAAGTGAAGTCTGAGCAATCATCTTGCAGCATCTGTCTGCAGCATTGCTTAAAGGTTGCATATATATTTATACATATGATACCAAGATTAAAATTAGATTTTTGTCCTTTTCAGATATTTCTTGATGCATGAAATTTTACTGTAACTACTTTCTCTCCCAGTCTAACAGTATGAGATGTAAGAGCAGTAAATTGTAGAAACAAGAAGCTTTTATCACTCCTGTCAATAATGTATTTTGTTCTGCAAATGAGAAAATTAACTTTTCAGTATAAAAATCTGTTCCTTGACAAAACTTTTTATCAGTTCTATTAGAAATTCATGGAGTCTGGAATTGTGAGTATGATTGAATCACATTTTTTGGAGAAGCCAGATGCAGATACATAGCCTTCTGTGAATGAACACCTCACTATAAATGGTTAATGTGAGGCAATTTTGTTCTAAGGATTTGAATCCTGATACTTCACCCACTTTCACTGTTTGGGTTTTTGGAGAGGGTTTTTTGGCTCTTTCAAACTGTGGGTCACCCCTAATAAATATCTAATTGGGAATAATCTCATGCTGGGTAACGGGTTGGTGGCAAGATATTCCAGTTTCTAATAACTTATATCTCAGTGTTTTCAGGTCTATAATAGAGCTTGTAAATACAATCAGCAAAACAGATAGCTGGATTTGGTTAACTAAGAGTAGTTTGAGATATTTATCACTTAGTACTTTACAGTATGCTGATTAATTTCTTCTATTTCAATATTTTCTTTTTATACCAATATTTAGGTTATTTGAAGAAAATCTTACTTATTAGGCTAGTGTCATGGGGACACAAATGAGATGGAAAAGATACAAAACTTTGCTCAGATGAATATACACAGTGTACAACAGGAAACTACTAACTAGTTATCACAACATTTAATGGGAGAGTAACAGATCTCATTCTTATTTGTAGTTTTATTTAGACAATACAGGAAATTAAATCTGCATCTCCCATGTCCTATAAAGACTTTCAAATTACTCTATTTCCCCTCAGTATGATTACTGGGAAATGTTTCCCACTTACAGAAATATCCCAATATATAAATTAATGGGTTACAAATTTTAACTATTATTCCCAAGCAAACAGTTAGGCCTATTTGGGCTCATTATATATATTAACTTTAGATTAGTTTAAACTCAACACAGTAAAGAATTTAATCTGCTCAAAGCTACCACAGAAAACTGTGGCACTGTAATATGATGGACTCAATCCTATATTATTTTCTGCTTTGTATATCCAAGGCTTCTTAAGGAGAATAACTAAATTTCTATTGACTTGAATGATTTTTAGACTACCAACCACAAAATTTGGTTGGTAGCCTGAAAAACTGTGTTCAATAACAACACTAATTTTGTATTTAACCCTGTATTCCTAGAACCACTGTCATCAATGCCATATTTTAGCTAAAGTACATAAACAAGTTTTTAAACTTTAAAAAAAATAAGCTTAGCACTGCCATTTCACTTCCTCAGACATTACCCTATACAGTCCTTGCAAGCTTTAATCTAGAACATAATATTCCCTTATTTCCACTAACACTTAGCAACAAAACATTACTGTGACAACCAGTAAAGAAGGAAGGAAAGAGCAACAAGCCCTCAAATATACTTCATAAGGTTTTAAAATGAGGAAAAAAAGAAAAGTGAAGTTTCCACATCACGTTAAAACTCAGTTGGGAGTTTTTGCAAGTTTAAGCTCATGCATTTCACACAGGTTCCAACAGTTTAGTAATTTTCTCTCATACATTATGTTTCATAAAATCACCAGAGTTGGAGGAGACCTCTAAGATCATCACGTCTAACCATTAGCCTGTTACTCTGATGTAACCCCTAAACTGTATCTTCCAGTGCCAGATCCAGAGCCTCTTAAGCACTTCTAGGGATAGTGATGGCACCATGTCCCTGGGGAACCTACTCCAGTGCCTGTCCACCCTAACAGTGAAAGGTTTTTTCCAAATATCTAATCTGAGTCTCCCTTATCTCAGCTTATGGCCATTCCCTCTAGTCCTCTCACTGTAGGCATGGCAGAAGAGATCATCCCCCACCTCTCTACTACCTCCTTTCTGGCAGCTGTAGAGAGTGATGAGGTCACTTCTGAGCCATCTCTCTTCCAGTCCAAACAAACCAAATTCCCTCAGCCATTCCTCGTACAACATTGTGTTATATCAAAAGGAGTGTGGCCAGCAGGTCAAAAGAGGTGATTCTTTCTCTCTGCTCTCTTGAGACCCAACCTGGAATACTGCCTGCAGTTCTGGTGTCCTCAACATAAGAAGGACATGGAACTGTTGGAGCAAGTCCAGAGGAGGGCCACGGAGTTGATAAGAGGACTGGACCACCACCCCTATGAGGACAGGATGAGGAAGCTGGTACTGTTCAGCCTGGAGAAGAGAAGTCTGCGTGGAGTCCTCATAGCAGCCTTTCAATACCTGAAGAGGTCTACAAGGGAGCCAGAGAGGTACTCTGTGTTAGGAACTGCAATGATAGGACAAGGGGTAATGGGGTCAGACTGAAGGAGGGAAAGTCTAGGTTGGACGTGATAAAATAAGTTTTTTACTCTAAAGGCGGTGAGACACTGGCACAGGTTGCCCCGGGATGTGGTGGCGGCAAAGTCAGGCTGGATGAAGCCTTGAGCAACCTGATGTAGTGAGGAGGTGTCCCTGCCCATGGCAAGGGTGTTGGGACTAGATGATCTGTGAGGTCCATTCCAACCCCTAAATGCTATGATTCTATGATTGTGTTCCAGACCTTTTATGAGCCTTGTTTCCCTTTGTTGGACTCACTCCAGTGCCTCAATGTCCTTTTAAAATTGAGAGGCCCAAAAATTGAACACAGTACTTGAGGTGTGGCCTCAACAATCCCAAGCACAGGAGGATGATCACTACCCTAGTCCTGCTGCCCACACTATTCTGGGTACAGGCCAAGATGCCATTGGCCTTCTTGGCCACCCAGGTATACTGTTGGCTCATATTGAGTCAGCTGTCAACCAGCACCCCCAAGTCCCTTTCTGACGAACAACTTTTGAGCCACTCCTTCCCCAGTTTGTAGTGCTGCATGGGGCTGTTATGTCCCAAGTGCAGGACACAGCACTTCACCTTATTGAACTTCATGCAGTTGTCCTCACCCCATCGTTAGGGTCAGTCCAGGTCTCTCTATTGGCCTTTCCTACCGTCAGGCAGATCTACACTCCCACCCAACTTAGCGTTATCTGCAAATTTACTGAGGGTGCACTCAATCCCCATGTCCAGATCATCAATAAAGATGTTAAATAGGATAGGTCCCAATATTGAGCCCTGGGGAACACCACTAGTGACCAATGGGATTTAGCTCCATTAACCACAACCCTCTGGATCCAGCCATCCAGCCAATTTTTTACCCATTTTTATCCATCCAAGCCATGAGCACCCAGTTTTTCTAGAAGTATACTGTGGGAGACAGCGTCAAATGTCTTACTGATGCCCAGAAATCCAAAATTCATCAGAGTTTTTGCACACACACGAGTAAGAGATGTATCCCAACAATGAACTGTATTTTAGACTAATGTGGAAGTTTATGAACTAAGGAAAGCCTGGTGGAAATGAATCTACTGTATATTGCATATTGCACATTGAAAATAAAAAAAATTCTGTATCTTCAGATCTGTGAAGCATTAATAATAGATAATTAATTGGTAGACAATTTCAGAAGAATTTATACAGAAAGAAATATAATTACATTAAACATGGACTATGGAAGTTCCAATTGTTTTTAATGATGATTTAGAAAATGAAATTACATAAAATAAACATAGAGGACTTAGAAGAAAATTTTGGTGTAACTGAAGAATTCCTGCACTTTTGACAGTCATAGCCTCAATTTGAATAGCATTCAAAAAACATCTATATTGGCCATGCTTGCTTTGCTCTTTACTGCTGTTTACTTCAAAAGAATAAAAATTTGTTTGCAACATGTATTTTATTCCTTTTTTTCCTATTTCTTTTATTTTTTCCAAATGTTGATACAGAATTTCTCTACTTCATGGTCATTTTTCTTTGATGCTAAAAATTATTCATTGATATTTTTATTCTTTTATAATGTGTACAATTGTTTTGCATTTTAAAAATTATGCTTTGTAATACACCCATAAGAATCAGGACTGAGCCATTTCCACATAAAATTTCTCATACATTTGAAACTGGAAAACATTGATATTCCATGTTTATTGTGGCAGTCCAGCAACTCTCACAGGAGGTCCTACAGAACTGCATGACAGCCATGAAATGATGCTGTATCATTAATAAATATCTTATCATAAATGATAAAATCCCTCAGCTTCTAAAGATTAGTAATTATGTTACGCTTAGTGGCAAAACAGTGACATTCTGCCCTTTCCTTCTTCTTTCTGGTACTTCCATTTGGTGGAATATGTCCTGCTTATCAGCAATTTATTATGAATGAGACTACAGAGGTTTAAAATTGTTAATGCAAATCAAGTTGCTTGATAGCTTCAGAGTGAACAAACACTAAATTTTTTTTCTAATTGCCTAATACAGTCCCTTGAATAACTTGCAAACATTTGAAACACACTTCTATCATTAGCATAATATAATCATAATGTTCCCATTTAATTACAATTTGTTTGAATGACTAATCATCAGCTTTATGTTTTAAAATAATGGGAACATCTTACAAACTGCAATGTACTATCTGCCTATCAATTCATTAGTATAAAGACAAGCTGCAAGACACATGGCTAATACTTTTATTAGGTCATTGTCTTTAAAAATATTTTCTACTGCTTTTACAACCTCTGTGACACAGTACCAAAAAGTAAGTTTTCTGCATGTCTATGGATGATGCAAAGAGAACTGTGTCCCAAGAACAATTTATCCAAACTACTGGTTTTTTCCAGTCTATGACACTAATAACCTCAGTTCCTGGCATCAACCCAGTAAAAATGAGTCATCTTAAATCTGAAGGATATAAACTGCATTTTTATAGCCATAAAGGACTCTATAGTCAAATACAGAGTTATTTCAATTGAATCTTTTCTACTTTCATTAAATGATAGCAGAACAGAACATAGAATATCAACCAAGAGAAAAGAAGGAAAAATGTCAGGATCAAGCCATCCATACTTTTCATTCAAGCTGTCACTCCCCTCTCCACTTAAACGTGTGCAGCTATGCCTGCTTGTTAATTGCTATTTGCTGCATAATGTGTATGCCTATGTTTCCCATGCAAGTAAGAAAGAGCACTGCAGGTCAGAGCTTTTTCCTCTACATTCCCTTTCTGTGAGATCCCTCTATATGCATATCCTCTTCATCACCACATCTGTAGTGGGACAGGCACCAAAGGAACTGTCAGCAAATTTCTTGATAACAGAAAATGCTGTTTGTTGCCTTGTTTTACAATCGTCTATTCATAGCAAAATTTTACCATAGTGATTAAGGAAGGAAAGGATCATATTTTACTTATTTATCCAAAGACTTATGCATCTGAGAGAATGAGTTATCATAATATCAAACAGTGGTGAAAAACCTCTTTCTCAGTAAGAGACTGAAGCCCAAATCTGAAATCTTAGTCAAGTTATTTGCTAAAAGTGACTCTCTTTGAACCAAATACAACCCAGCAGCCTTACTGTTATTCAAGCAGCTTCCAAAACATACAGTAAAACAAATGCACATATATATATATGTTTTAAAACTATTTTTTTTAAAAAACAACAAAACTCAAATGTTAGTTGGTAATAAAAACTCTCCCTGCTGGTAAATGCAACTTCAGTGCTCAACCTCTCGGCTGCTTTTACTACCAGAATGTTTTTCCTACTAAAAATTAAAAATTGAAATTATTAATGGGTGCACAGATGGAAAATTAAAGCAATTTATATATCTGACATATTCAGGTGCTTAATCACTAGATGTTACTTTATTGTGGTTTGCTCATTCCAACCAGAGGCTGTAGTATTACAAAGCAACTTGTCATAGTGCATTCTCCACTAGTAATTCAGAAAGTGTCCAAGTTGTAGACCCTAGCAAACATTCTTTTAATAAATCTGCCCTTTCCATATGGTTTCTGTAGAGGAACAACTGTCTACACTTGAACATCATCAAGAAGCATTAATAGACTTCAGGAAGTTATCATACATTTATTCCTCTGGGGTTTGCTTATTAGAAGTAAGATTTCTCTCATCATCTTTTTTTTGTTCTGTGCAGAAAAATTCTTCATGGACAATTTCTTTGCTAGGATAACCATCCTTATTATGTCTGTGTGATGTGTAAGGACAAACAGCTGTTTGGTTTGCTATTGATCTTTGCTCTATTTCATCAACATAATTTGGGTGCTTTTTCCCCCATGCATACTCATATCCAAGAAAAAGTTTCTCTGGACTTCTCACTCACTCTCTCCCCTCCTCTGCCCTCTCTTTTGCTATCTTATTATTCTAAAGGCAAATTACTAGTAGTTCAGCAAACTATAAGAATAGCAATGGAATAAGCAGCTCCTTTAAAGGAATTGAAAGTATAGCTAATATCTGGTAGAATATAAGAGGCTATTCACCACTTTCAGAGATATAAAACAAGAAGAAAAGCTATGCTAAAGCATGACAACAAATTGCTGATGAGTTAGAAATAGCAAAACAAGCCACACAAATCCTCCAGGTTCTTCAGTCTGTTAGCTCCATTTACATAGATTCTGGCAGACCAAAGCTTACCATTTAGATCTGATTTCAGCCAATGCAACTATTCTCTTTCTGATTTTTTAGCCAAACTAGAACAACAAAATTATGGACTAATGCAATATTTTTCATTGAAGGGACACCTGGACTCCTGCTCAAAGCAGGACTAACTGCAGAACTGGATGAGGCTGTTCAAGGCCTTTTGTCCTGTCAACTTTTAAAGATCTCTAAACACAAAGATGCAACAACGTTTCTGCAGAAGTTGTTCCACTGCTTAAGCAGTCTCATTGAAAAATAAAGGTATGGACCATTCAGGTGATTTTGGGCATAGTTTCTGAAATTTAAGGATAGTCTTCAAACAGTGTGCACTTTAGCACAGATATTTTTGGTACTTACTGTTTTGATGGGATAAATAAGTGTGAAGCCTGTGCCAGCTGGAAATAGAATGCTGTAACAGAGCAAATGGTGAGAAAATAATACAGAAAAGGATACACACAAGAGAGAGGAGTAGAATAGTAAAGTGGAAATTTCCTAGACCTTGATTTTATATTCAGGATATATTGCATATGTTGTAACAACCTGTTGTAATCTACTGCTTAAGTGTGTTTCACTTCACGGGGTGTTCTGAGCCAGGTTTATTTTCTGACTGATTACAAATCTTTCCCCTGGTGCATGATATCACTATCCATACCAATTCAGTCATAAACCTCAACTTTTATTTCTTCAAAGCCTAATTTGAATCACATCTTTTCCAATCAAACGCATTTGATTCCAATATTTGTCCTTAACCTGCAGGAACACTTAGTCTGACACAGGATGAATTTAAGTCTCTAGTGTGTGGCTGCAAAAGCAGCAAAATAGCGACTCCTCTTTCTGAGTACATACAGTACCTGTCCAAGATGAGTGAGTATCTCTTGATATCTTTGACAACTCTGATTTACTCCCTACTGGGTGTCCATAGATGTGAAATCAAACCCAGCTGATCACATTCTCCTTTGTAGTGCCATTGACTCTAATACCTTGCATCTACATTTTGCCATATTTGACTTCAAAAGATAATGATATTGTACACATGGAAAGCTTCTACAAATCTTTCATCATGTGTCTTTCTTGAAGAGCAAATCAGACTGTAGGCATTAATAATATGATTTTGATATATGCTACTTGCAAGAAATTATGGAAGAAAATCACTACTGTACCATAGTAGCTTTTTCCCTTTAATAAAATATAGCAGGTCCGTTGTTCAAATGAACATGGCTTCTTTTAAGATTACCAAAATGTCAAACGAAATCTAAAATAAATGCACTGGCATCATTACAGGGCTCTGTAGTAGCAGAAACCTGCAGGTCCTAGCTAATCTCACTTTTTGTATAATTTGCCTTTGATGTTGTCACTATTCTGACTCTATTTCCATAGCTGTGTCTGCAACCTGTGGTTCTGCCTAGTTTATCAGAACAAGAAGCAGCAACATACATATTATTTTTTTCTCCTCTTGAACTCAGACCCAGCAACAACTATAAATACCAAGAGTAGGGCAAAAATTATGAAGACTGTAGTCATTTAGATTCCTAAAAGGAAATGCTTAATTTTGTTTTTTGTTTAAAAGAAAGTTAGGTTTGTTTTTCTCATAGCTGTTGCTCTCCTCTCCACCCAGACATCTGTCTTCATTTCTAATCTACAACATTACTGCTACAACAGGGAGGAGTGAATTACAAGACCCATATTTCACTGCATTTTGTAAACTATTCAAGTTGCAAGAGTAAATCAGTTGATTAGTAGTGACATTTGAGGTAGTATCTCACTTCTGTGGATAGAAACTACCTGTCACAACCATTAGATACAGGGCTAAGTATACAGGTTTCTAATATACTTATTTGTGACATCCCATCCTTAAGGGGAAGAGAGCACCCAAGATTTGTAGATGCTTGTGGTTGAAAGGAATTACAAAAGTTAGAGGGTCTGCAAAAGCTTACAAAGTTTTATTAATAAATTACATACTTGGCATGGAAATTGCTAGTATTAGTCCCTGAACTCCTAGAGGGAGGGAGGGAGCGAGGGAGGGAGCGAGGGAGGGAGGGAGGGAGGGAGGGAGGAAGGAAGGAAGGAAAGAAGGAAGGAAGGAAGGAAGGAAGGAAGGAAGGAAGGAAGGAAGGAAGGAAGGAAGGAAGGAAGGAAGGAAGGGAGATCATCAGCCCTGGCTCCAGCATCAATCCAGCTAGGATGTCCAGGGTCCTGAGATGCATGCACACTTGGGCTTCATGGCCTTCAAGATTTCCCCACCCTGGAAAAAAGTTTCTCACTTTCTGTGCAGATTAGTTATTATGTACAGTACATTCTTCTAGGCCTTTCTGGAAAAGGGTCAGAGGGCTTGTCCTGGTCCAATAAGACACAGGAGGGTTTGATCAATTCCCCCAATGTGAATTAAGACACAAACAAGGTCAAATACCATCAGTGAGTGAGATTTTATCATTGGTCACACAGGGTGGGGTGAGGAAAGGGCAATAGGAGAGCTAGAAACAGGAAAGGGGGAAGTAAGTAAGAGGCTATTGCACTTGTGCATTATGTTCATTCTCCCAAGAAGTTTTATAAGTGGTGGCTTTCTTTCATTTAGGTATGGCAACATTTTTACTTCTGCCCACCTCAACCCTTTCAGGCCAGGAAGGGTGGTAGGAGAGCTAGAAACAAGAAAGGGGGAAGTAAATAAGATTCAAGATGCAAACCCACACAAGAAGAGATATTCTAAGAAAGATTCATAATGTCTCTATCCATTCAGACCTGGAGACTACAGAAATAATATAAAGTGCAAAAGAGCACTGGTTATGCCATTTCCCTCACAAAATGTGAAACAGTAATGACTTCAAATAGTCCTGATAGAAAATAAACAGGCAATAATTGAAATCTATAATTGGTTTGTTGGTTTATCTTGCAACAACATGAAAGCAGGATGATTTCCTGAAGAACAGCTAATTAGCTAAATAAATTCTTCCAAGGCACTCTAGAAAGCATAAAGGCTGCCCAGCAAAGAAATATTTAGAAACTAAAGAAGAGAGAGATGAGTGCAGTCTTAGAAGCCAGAGATTTAAATTCTCAAGCCCTTAGCACAAAGATCATGCTTTCTGTCATGTGATTCTACCACTGAAAGTAGAAAACAACAGTAGTCTAATCTGTTCAACTGAGGAAAAACAGAAGCTTGCAGGAGTCAGATACCCTGTTTCAAAAGACATTCTGTCAAAATTTAAAGAATCTGGTAATGTTCTATGATCATCAACAGACTGCTTTCTTGAAGAAACTGATCATCATGCTTCGGTGCTTTAATAAACTGCTTCTATACCACAGTCTCTTTCTAAGAGCTCATCTGTGTGACACAAATTAAGCCTACTTTCACTAACTTCTTTTCTAACAAGTTTGAGAACAAAGCAAGAGAGCTCACCTGCCAGGAGGATTCCATCTCTGAAGTTACTGCCAAAGAAAACCAACATTGGCATCTCCCTGTTATTATGGATGACCAAGTCAAGGGTTCTGTTATGAGACGACTGCAGGTCACATACGTTGCCACAGAATGACAATTCTTGCAGAATCCTGCTGCCCATTGCAGACATGTGCTGTATTTCTGCAAGTTGCTCCAGCTTTATCAGTGTTCATTTCAGTTGAAGTAGCATTAGACCAAGATGATGGGCTTTTAAAACTCTCATACCTCATAATTTATCTTGCTCTTGGCTCTGATCAACCCTCCAGAACTGTTGCACATTGGTGTTGGATTTTTCTTGCACACTTTTCCTTCCGTGCACATTCTTGGTTTCTGCCCACAGGTCAAACTTGCTCTGAAACCAGAGCTATAATTACAGAACTGTCCAAATCTATCGAGTTGACTCTATTTTTGTGAGTTCAACAGTTTAATAAAATAGTAATGAAACATGCAATTTATGCTCAAGCATGCTAACTATGATGAATTGTGTTCCAGGTATTTACTGTATACTATGAATAAAGTAGCTCACTAAAATTGGGTTTAAAATGCCTGGCCAACTTTAGTACATATTTTTCTGTGGGGAACACAAAAATCAGTTGTCTCCAGAAGCTGTTGAAACAATGGAAATCAGTCATCTTTCTTCCTGGTAAGAGTGAAAAAATTATTCCTACTCTGTGCAAAAAGATTCAGAGTTTCTTCGGCATCATGTCATCCATGACAGCTTTCCATACCCTTCTAAAGACTGGAAACTTAACCATTCTCATCCTCCTCCTTCCAGTCACAACATTTTTCCAGATCTTCATGCTTTAGAAGTATCTTTCTCAGAAATATAACAACAGTATAAATGCAGGGAAGGAAAACACAGGTATTTGGAGTCAGTATAATTAAGGCAATAAAAAATAGACCCTTTTTGAATAACTAAAGTTTAATGGCCTTGAACACTGAAGGGACATTATATAATGCAGTTTTCCCAGTGTTCACCCTCTGAATTATCCTATGAACACACGTAACATCTTGTTATGCTTGTTGGGGCATAATCTACTTATTATTAGAAACATTTATTTTAATTAAAATACACCCCCAATAATAGATCTTTGATGTCATATCTTCTGTACTGTATTTGCAGTCTCTTTCAATTAATTATTTTTAAAGAAATTAGTGCTCTGATTTGTCATTATGAAGCCTATAATTCTGTCTGTAAAAGTGCTCTTATTGACTAAGACACTCAGATTTAGCTGTAACTTTACGCATTTTCCCCTTTACACACAGATAATTGCTACTCATATCTCATAGAAAGATGAAAGTCTCAGCCACCAAAATACATACATGTTTCTCCAAGTTCAACCCCTTTTTGTTCCAAAAGAATAGAATGAAGTTCCAAATGATTCTGGCCACCAGTACCAAAACGTTTTCTACAGATCACTGGAAGATCCTCTCCAAATACCCTCTTCATATCACATGCAAGACCAACAGAATGACCAAACAAGACTCCCGAATAACCCCAGACAAATTAAGTTTGAATGACCTCCACCTCCTCCATGTCCAAGCTGCTTTGTGTATCATTGAGGTAGCAGAGGTGAAACTTCCGAAGACCATTTTACATCTCACATCTCCTACTCTAAGAAGTGAACTGTTACTTGATAGGAATCTATTGCCATCTTCCTCTCCTTCAGGTGACTACAATCATTGTATCTGATCCTGCTGTTCATGGCATGTTACTCATGTTTTGCATCCCATGAAGAATCTAAAAAAGGACCACAGTTTCTGGATCACAATTAGACAAAGGCATAAGCCAGAAGGTAAACTATGCATCACTGCTAAGACTGGAGTTGTTCTGCAAATGTTTACAGGAAGAGCACTTGGAATCTGGGAAACTACTTGTGTCCAACATTAAATGCCAGCTGAGAAAACTCGTTCTAAAATTTGATTTGGGGTACAGACATCTACAGCCAATAAAAGTTCTATCCATTTATATACCTTAGCACAAATCTGACTTGAAAGGCAAGAATTATGTGTTATACTCGTGATAATGTATTTGAGAGAATATGGCTATCTAGTGGACATGAAACATATCATGCCTGGATAACATGGAATAGGCTTTCTACTAACACAAAAGATTAAACTTTCTTCATCAAGCTGCAATTTCAAGATACAGTAAATAATTTATGGGCATACCCTTCCTAAAGAGCATATATATTTACATCTTCTGATAAGTATGAATGCACATTTTATAATGCCAATGTTGAAACTTCACTGCAAATAAAATATACTGTAAATTAAATATACATGGCTGTTCAAGCAATGCATTTAGAATTATGCATATTCACATTCTGTTATCATTTGCATATATTTAGCAAATATTTATGAGTTAATTAGTTGCATAATAATACTAAGCATTTTACTGCATTTACATCATCACAGAGCTGTGAATATATTGACAATTGTTATCAAATAGGTCATTATTAATGGTAAGAAAATTATTTATTACATATATCATGAATATCTGCTTAGGAAATATAGCACCACCTGTCCATAATTATTTGATTTAGACAACACTTCTCATACCTGAAAGTATGAAGCAAAACCAGAAATGTCTAAGAGAAAAGTTTATGATTGATTACAAAAATTCAATTCCTACCAGTGTCTGTCATTCATAAATAATTTGCTGGCTCAGTTGTGCTCAATCATGGATTTAGTATATATGCTTTACTCACCCAAGGCCTATTGCAAAATTAATACATCTAGGAGGATGGGTGCACATATTCTTATCCATTATTCTTTAATTTTGATTCTTACACATAATTTTTCCCCTCATTACAGAAGAACTCCTAAAATACAAGTAACATGAGAAAAGGGGATAATATTATGGTCCAAATATGCATTGCTAGGAATAATGAAAGTATTAGAAAAATTATGTAAAATTATATTTACAGAGATAAATGCATTCTTTACATGTGGCACCCTCCTTTAATTTTCTTGGAGAGTGGAGAAGGGTATAGAAGGGAGAGGTTCTTGTTTATATGCTTCATTTTAAATATGATTATCCAAGGTCTTTTTAAAAACTATTAATTTTCCTCACAGCATGTTAGTTGGTATCCTCATTTATATCCTGCCTCTGTGAGAGCATTCATACTTGCTTTGCTTTAAGCATGTGACTAATGGAATTTTTTAGCTACTTAAGTAGCTAAAAATATTAAAGATTAAAAAAATGGGTTTTACTAGAGAGTCATGACAAAGCTGTTACAAGTTATGGTACTGAAAAACAATTAACTATTTGCTATTAATGTGGGCAGAGTTAAGGCTCAGAGTTTCCTTTTAATATTTCTTCGTCTAAAAGGAAAATAAATTAAATGAGTAAAAACTTCAGTCATGTAAATAACCACAAAATAAAACTTACTGTAAAAAAATGCAGGTGTGTTGGTGCTAGAGCCGATCTCCCACAAACAACCCCTTCTCCTCTTACACGGTTCAGGTGAAAGATCAAAGGAATGACATTTCCAGGAAGCTTAGAAGTCAACAAGTGCAATATTATAAGTATTTTATAGCTATATGTAGCACTTGTACAGTTACGCATATTACTTCAGTGTTTTGTGCTGCCTCAGAGCTTATTATCCACTCGTGTCCCCTTCCTTTCTTTACAAAGAAACAGGGTGATTTGCACAAATAACAATAGTAGCCATGCCACTTCTGCATTGCAGCTAAAAGTAAGGTCTCAATTACCCAGCAATTGTATAATTTTGCTCCCAGAGCACTGTCAGTACCTTGCTTTTCCTGGAACTGCCAGAACAAATGTGTTGCATTCACAATATAAACTTAATTCAGAGATATAAACTCAGGAAACAACCCTCAAACCAAACACAAATCTACATAAATCCAATGAATTTTCTTACAGAGGACAAAAATTACCTGTAATTGCCAATCTGGAGACTGTGACTTCAGAACACCTAATATAATTATATGTACAAGAGTTTTATAATACAGTCTTTGCATATATCAAAATGCAAAGAACAGCCTGTCATAGCCAATCCTATTAAAGCTAATTGGTGTCTTGTTTCCAATACATTCAGTCAGAAGGAAAAGTTTAGACTATGTATAAAATGTTTTGTGATGTTCATACAATTTACCATTTTTCATTGTTTTACACAATTCCTGAGTGACTTAAGCAATCAGTTATACACATTAAAATGACATTGAAATCACAAGCTGCATTATTAATTGTGGCTAAAGTGTGATCAAAGGATTTTTTACATGGCATAAACAGTGAAACTTCCATAATCCCCAGATTATGGAATAATGTCCTGCTTCAAATGGGCTTTACACAGACCAGTTTGCATGGAGTATCTGTTTAGGCATGTTTCTTTCATACACCATATACATGAGAAAAATGAACTGAAGAAAGAGGAAATTAAGCCTTGACTTTGAGCACTTAAGTGAATATGTAAATAATTTTACTGTAGGACAATATAATAAATTTCATAATTCTTAACAAAGATATAAAAAATTAGTTAAATCTATGAAAAATCTAAATATGATTTCATATCATATTTTAAATATTATTTCACAGCATATTGGTGGCCTCTCATTTGGAAAATTGTATTGGCCATATAGTAAAATATTCATGGGTCTATTTTATCACTGCTTAAGTATCCTTACTGATATCAAATGAATCTTGTACAGGATGCATACATGTGCATTGAAAAGCCTTGCAAAGACCTCAAACAATTCAATGGTCCAGGCTTCATATAACATACCTGGCATCCTTTCAATTAATCTTGTTTCCTTGTGGGGAGTGACACATTTATCAAACATGACACATACATTTTGCATCAGTTCCATAAAAATTGATAGTCTCTATTTGGTTTTGCTTCTAAGCAGCTTCTGTACATGCAGAATTAAAAGTTGGGAGAATAATCCAATCATAAACAGTTATGCCTCAGATTTGAAAATTAAAAAGCCAAGTTGATTCTAATACAAATTGAAAGCAAAATATATCCAAGTATTGTGCTTGTATATTTTAGCTCGTCTCCCTGAGTCTCACTAATACTAAGAACAATGTTGTATTTACCTGGAGAAGAGAAGAGAAGAGAAGAGGAGAGGAGAGGAGAGGAGAGGAGAGGAGAGGAGAGGAGACGAGAGGAGAGGAGACGAGAGGAGACGAGAGGAGACGAGACGAGACGAGACGAGAAAGGAAAGAGGAAAGGGAAAGGGAAAGGGAAAGGGAAAGGGAAAGGGAAAGGGAAAGGGAAAGGGAAAGGGAAAGGGAAAGGGAAAGGGAAAGGGAAAGAAGAGAAGAGAAGAGAAGAGAAGAGAAGAGAAGAGAAGAGAAGAGAAGAGAAGAGAAGAGAAGAGAAGAGAAGAGAAGAGAAGAGAAGAGAAGAGAAGAGAAGAGAAGAGAAGAGAAGAGAAGAGAAGAGAAGAGAAGAGAAGAGAATATCTCATATATAGAGTAATATACAGTAATCATCTGGTTCAACTGTCTGACCATTTCAGGGCTGACCAAAAGTTAAAGCATGTTGCTTAGGGCATTGCTTGAATGGCTTTAAAACATTGACAGGCTTGGGGCATCAACCATCTCTCTAGGAAGTCTATTCCAATGTTTCACCACACTCTCAGTAAAGGGACAAAAATGATGATCTCATGTACATGTTCTTCTTAACAACACAGGAACTATGAATAATCAAAAGTAACAAGACATATCCTGTGGCAAAAAAGTTCAGGATTCAGGCCCTTAGGTCTTTGTTCTCATAATCACATCACAAATTGAACATAAAGACATGTTTTTACAAATAACCCTGCATGTTTCTTTAGTTTAATATCACGCTTCACCACCTAACTCTGTCTTTCTACAAGTTTCCTGTTAATCAAACTCAATTATCATGCGAAGATTTAAAATATTACATCATTACATGTTTTCCAACATTACTGAGTCTTTCATGAAGCATATGAAATATATTGTCCAAGTCCTCACCGAACTAGAATCTAAGACTTTGAGATCTGCAAGGTTCAGCAACATCTCAGAAATTGGCACGGAGTTAGTTCAAAATCCCACATATGCAATTATAACATCTATGCTGAATGCGATTGTACTGGTCACAGGCAGAGTTAAGGCAGAAAAACTTCTGACCTCTCAAAGGGGCACGTAAAACTACATCAGCTAGTTCAGGCTTATTTTCTTCTTATTATTATTTACAAAGTGGTTTACTAAGGAAAAAAAAAACCCAAACCTACATATAATATATGTATAGATATACATAGACATAGACATATAAAGTGTTAAAGTAATTTACATTTTAGACAGGGATTCAGCAATTTATTTTACACTTGCACTTGAGAGCACAAACTAAATCAAAATAACTCAGGTTTAAATATGAGTGCCCCATAAGATATTACATTAGTTTTGTACATTTTGTTTGATATCCTGTATTTAAACTCTTGATATCTAAACTGTATGTTTGAAATAAATGGTACACACATATAGACAAAAAAATTACAAAATTCAAAAGTAATCCATTTTCTGCTGTTCATTCACATTCATATTGATCAAACACAGGAACAAAAGAGCTGCCTGAGAGGCAAAAAATCACATTGGTAAGTGGAATCTTTTCTGTTACAAACAATCCATTCTTTTTCATCCTTTATTCCCTCCAGGGCAAGAGATGACAGAAATAACTGAGTAAGTAGTCAAAAATTATAAAAAAGGGTAAATCAAACCTGATGGCTGTTCCTCTCTTGTTTAGTAAAGCTTACAATCAGTAAGCAAGCCAGTTCGTTGAAGACAACACAACCACCTCAAACACTCACAATGGAAATGTTCTTCTTGGTGCCAGTGCTGATTTTGTTACTTATCACACTTGCACAATATAAATAATATTTTGTGGTACAAGTCAGTGAAGAATCAGGCAGTGGAATATACAACTAATTAGGAACCTCACATGCTGACCTTTCTCCTGGAGTGGAGATAGGATACACTGAAAAAACACTCAGAACAGTTCTGTGGAGTAACAAAAAATGAAAGGACTGCTTGTGTAAAAATGCAGGCTGAATAGTGCATGATTGATTCTGAGCTACTGAGCTTGAAGCAATATAAAAGGTTTCACTTCAAGTGCCAGTGATGAATCATGCTGAGGCTGGCCTGGGCTGCCCATCTGCATGCAGGGGAGAGAGCATGTACCCTGTTCTGCAGAGCTCTTGTGTTGTTTCAACAGAGATCCAGCCTCAGACATGGAGGAAAGACAGAGTTGTGAACCATGTCAGATTTGTATCTCCTGATGCCACACTCAGACACCACGTACTGTCTTGAGGCAGACAAGGATTGTTGTTATACAAGAGGTGTCTGTCAGAGGACAGGAATGTCAGAACACAAAACTGACTCAGAGAAGTATCTCATTTCCTCTCATATGCTACTGTAACATCTGATTTTCATTCAGTGTTTCTAGGTATGTGCAGGAAAAACACGTATCCCAGATTCTGGGTGTACTGGGTTTGCATGACAAGGTTTTGGTAGCAGGAGGGTGGCAATATGGGTGGCTTCCATGAGAAGCTGCCAGGAGCTTCACCTATGACCAGCAGAGCCAATGTCAAATGGTTCCAAGATGGACCCACTGCTGTCCAAGGCTGAATGAACTCAACAGCAAAGCTGCTAGCACCTCTGGCATAACACAGCTAAGAAGGGGGGAAACTGCTGTGCAATAGCAATCACAGCTGGACAGAGGAATGAGATTATGTGAGAGAAACAGTCCTGCAGACACCAGTGTCAGTGAAGGAAGTGGAGGAGGTGCCCCAGGTACCAGAGCTGAGATTCCCCTGGAGCCTGTAGGGGAGACCATGGGGAGGCAGGCAGCCCATAGAGACCCACAGTGGAACAGATATCCACCTAAAGCCCATGGAGGACCCCAGACCAGAATAGGTGATTGCACAAAGGAAGCATGGGGAGCCCATGCTGCTGCAGTCTTCTGGCAGGAGGTAGAATAAATGGGGAGTAAAGTTGAGCCTGGGAAGGAGGGAGGGGAGAAGAAAATTGGTTTTGAGATTTGGGGGTTTTTCTTATTACCCTACTCTGGTTTGATTGGTAATAGGTTAAATTAAGTTTTCCCCAAGTCAAGTCTGTTTTGCCCTTGGTAGTAATTGATGAGTGATGTCTCCCTGTCCTTATGGCAGCCCCCAGAAAGCTTTGGTGATATTTTTCTCCCCCTGTCCAGTTGAGAAGAGGCAGTGATAGAGGAGTTTTAGTGGGCACCTGGCCTTCAGCCAGTGTCAACCCACCACAGTCCTGTTAGTTAAAGTAGCAACAGTTCTACAGAATTAGTATACTATGCATTATCTAGAAAGCACATACACAGATATACACACAAAAAGAATACAGTACTTATTCCTGGAATAATGCAATTAAAGATACTAACCTTGCAGACAGCTTTATAGAGATAAATCTTTTGAAAAGAATAGAAAATTTCTTTGAAGTCAACAGGACCCCTTGCACCTGTGGAATTCCAGTCATCTGAAAATTGCTTCAGATTAAGGGGGTAGGCTGAAGAGGCTTCATGAGTCACTGAAACAACACAAAAGGGATGATATTTACACATATGACAAGGAACAACAGTGTAGGATTTGGATCAGAGAGTACTGAGTAACCGACTAGATGTTAGAAGCCAAAAGAATAGTACACATAGGCAAAATGTAGTTGGATGATCCCAAGAAGAAGAGACAGCAGATGAAAGCCCCAGGGCACGGTAGATTATCTTGCTAAGTGAACATGTGAACCATGTACTGAGATACTACAGTGAAATGATGTCAGGAGTAGAATGAGAAATGCAATGCCCAAGCTGACTGGTGAAGCTGTAAAAGTCCTGGAGGGGGTCTGAGAAGACAGCTACCAGTCTAGGCAGCAGGGGAACGACTCATGGAGAAAGACTACTAGGCAATGTTTGCATAAGGATGCTGCTGTGATAAACTGTGGGAAAGGGGAGCCTGCAGGAGAGGCCTAGCAGATCACATCAGGTTGTGATGTTGTTTCTAATGTTTCCTCCATTCCTATGACACAACAGCAGTAGCAGAGAACAGAGAACAACTAGAAAACAACTAAATAGTGCACAGCATAGTCACAGTGCAAATAAAAATCACAACAGTGATCAAAAGAAAGGTTTTGAAGTGGAAGAAAAGTCAACCCTCTCCCTCCTTCAAAGGCTTCTTGAAGCTGAAATTCTTAAGTTGAGTTAATGTAATGATAAATATTTTCAAAATACAGCTTACAGGGCAGTGGAAATATAAGAATGTTTAAAAACATAACCTAGAAAGCACTAAGACATAAGATGCTTCAAGTGTCATGACTTTTCTTTTACAATTTTACTCAGAATACAAAAAGAATTAAGAATAAAACAGAGGAGACAAAAGAGGAGTATGTGTTTCCTCAAAAGGTCATTATGGTATTTTGTTACGTTTTTATACAAAGCAATTCCCTGAGCAAATAACAAGTTCTTCATGTCAACTCCTTAGGAAATTGAATTAAACTTCTTTCTGTAAATGTAGTTGCTCACATTAAGTCAACTCATTAAAAAGACGGTTGAAGAGTTTCACTAGTAATGAAAACCATTTGCAGTGCAGTCTGCTGAACAGCTTACATTTACAAATTGAGCTTAACACAGAAAATCCTACCACAAACCACCCTAAGTCAGATATTTGCACTGCTGTGTTGATGTTGACACCTCCTATTACTAGTTAATGTTCAGTACCTGTACCATGAAATTTTACTGTTGCTAACAACTGTAGTAGAAATCATTTCCTTTGTAATTCATGTAATAATCAATAAATTTATATATATAAATTTCATAAAGTGAAAGTAATGTCTAATGCCAGGACACTAACAGATAGATTTCCTTGCAGCAATGGAGGATGTTACTGCTCCCAGCTCTCTGCCCTGAGAGATGATCTTTCCTCTGCTGTGAAACAGCAGAAGCAAACACACTGCAGGTGCTCAGCCTAGTCTGCCACTGATAGGCTAAAGCAGTATCTGAGGGCCTAATGATCAAGCTGGAAATGGAAGGCCAGGAGAGTGTTTGGACTAGATTTTTTTTTAACTAGGTAGGAAGAGACCTCAAAAATCATCGAGTCCAACTGTACCATGGTTACTAGACCATGGCACTAAGTACCACATCCAGTCTCATCTTGAAAACCTCCAGGGATGGTGAATCCACCACCTCCCCAGGCAGCACATTCCAGTGCCTGATCATTCTCTCCGTAAAAAATCTCTTCCTAAGATCCAACCTAAACCTCCCCTGGCAGAGCTTGAGTCTGTGCCCTCTTGTCCTACTGCTGGTTGCCTGGGACAAGAGACCAACCCCCACCTGACTACAACCTCCTTTCAGGTAGTTGTAGAGGGTGATAAGGTCTCCCCTGAGCCTCCTCTGCTCCAGTCTAAACAATTCCAGTTCCCTCAGCCTTGCCTCATAGCACTTGTGCTGAAGTCCCTTCACCAGCCTTGTTGCTTTTCTCTGAACCCTCTCTGGCACTTCAATATCCCTCCTGAACTGAGGGGCCCAGTATCTTTGATACAAGATGGGAAGTAGCTTTAATATAACACGGTGAAGAAGGTAGGTATTGTCTTACTAAATTTCTCAACAGAAGTTGAATCCTACAAAATCCAAAGTATTATGTAACAGCATTATACCCATGCTCAGACTGGAAATCCCAGCAGCAGCATATCTAAAGCATGCAGGGTGCTTCCCAGGAGTAGATGGGCATCAAGGAGTAGAAAGCACCTTAGACAACTGCAGTTAGAGTTAAAAAATGTACGGCCAGGAAATAAATAATTCTACAGTAACAGAAGGAGACAACTTGGTTGGAGGGGCGGAACATGTGGAGACATTCACAAAAAGGCTAAAGAAAGGTTTTAGTACCACCATGACGGGAAGAAACCAAGGTGTGACTGTAGAGTCTTTGGGTTCTGGAGGTATAACCTAACAGTTCAACTTCACACACTTACTTTATGGTAGATAATCCACTCCTTTGTTTCTATGTACGCTGCATAAAACCAGGTTTGATGAAAGTTGGGCCTGTTGCAGTTGATGCATTCTGTTGTCATTTGCTTCATTTTAGTACAATTGGCTATTCCTG
>NW_008692036.1:60691-64481 GCF_000695815.1 Acanthisitta chloris
TATTCCAAGAAACTGCTAATTACTGAACCATATCTTTATAAAGATAAAGAGTAACTTTGGTATTTTTCTGTTCCATTGGAATGGTAATTCATCCTATATACAGAAGCTTGCTGAGGGGAGAGTCAACAAATCATTCTGTCATTTTAATTTTAGTAAGACTTATTATATCAGACCTATTACTGAACACTTCACCCTCCATCTGTGTGATTTCTGCACCAAATATTGTCAATTCCACATAAAAGTCATATAAATCTGTATATTAAATTGAACATTTCTTCCACTCCTAGGCACCTACACTGGACAGTTTTACCTCCTCCATCCACACCTCTTTTTCAAGACACACATGCCCAACATCCATCCAACTGTTTCTGACCTTTTCCATTCCAGCAGTTTTTTCTCATGATCACCAATTAATACATTAAGATTACTTTTTTGACTTAAATGGACCAGCTGCTCTCTAGACCTAACTGAAGGGGGATGAACAGGGCCAAAAATGCCTGGCAATTAATTATTCTGTTCAGTGACTTTGGATTATTTTACTACAATCATATTTAAGACAAGAGGTACTATTTTTTTGCTTATTTGTTTGCGTAAGCTAATGGTTTTTTGCTTATGTTAGAGGTTTTCCTTTTGGGTTTTTGGTTTGGTTTTTTTCGTTTTGATTTGATAAGTTAGTTATGACAACTCACATTTATAAAGTAGCATGCTTTTCCATTACAGCCTTCTTAAATAACTATTTATCTAGTGAATTATCAGAAAAGTTATTGAAAAAAAATAGAATTTTTGCAGGAAAATTCAAATATTGTATTAATTCAAAGTGTTTATGATTCTATTCTTTACTGCCAAGATTCTGTTAGTTTATACTAGGCATCCATTACATCATTTTGTTTAAATATTATTTATCTTTGTTTCTAATATTGTACTATTAATCTTATACTTGTTTTTAATACTGTTTATCCTTGAACCTCTATTTATCATACTGAGGATTCTTTATAGAAAGGACCACAGGAGGATAGAACAGCGCCAAGGCATATTGGACTGTGGCTCCCTCTAGACATGCCATTTGTTTTGCAGTGCAGCTGAGTAAGCCATTTTTTCTGTTCTTGCCTCTTTGAGATCCCAGATGCTGAAAAAATTTTAGAGAATTCTCAGGGCTCAGATCCCTGCAGAAAGAAGCTATTTGTATGTATTTTCTTTTTAGCTGAAGGGTAAAAACACAATGCAATGTGGCTAAATCCTTACAGATAAAACTGCTTCTGCCAACCTTTTTGAATGAGCAATCAGAATCAGGTTAAAGCTCACATTTTCCATTTCACTATGAGCACAATGCATGAAGAAATTTCGCTAACAGACCTCAATAAGGTAGAAGAGCAGTGGCTGAAGACAAAGAGAAATTACTTAGTATTATTTCAGTTAAATACTAGATTTTCAGGCTAAGCAGCAGGAACACCAAAACAATATCCTGGATTGTTGGATGTCCTCTAATTGTCGTTCAGAGGTCAACAGTTTTCTAAAGTCCCTGGAGGAGCTCCCCTGCTCACCTCCTCTCTACCATTCTGCCAGCAAGTGGTTCCCTGTCAGAGCACTGTGCAAACAGAGCTCAAAAGAGAATCAGGAGTGCTCCTGCTGTACAAAGTAAATTAAATCAAGAGGATATTGATGAGATTACTAATTTACTTAACACATACATAGAATTCAGAATGGGAATAAAACTTCATCTGTTACCATTCATCAGCTACATATTGCCTAGGGCCATAAGCCTGCTGCTAGCCTGTTCTTCTTTCTCCTTGGTTTTGCCCAGTTCAGTTTCATTTTTCTTTTTCTCTCCTTTTCTGTACTTCATTTGGAACTGAACAATTTAAAACATAAATGTTCTGGTTTGTGACAGTCAACAAGCTGTCACCTCACAACCTTTACAATGACAGATGCCAATTTTTTTTAAGTAGAAACAGGTTTTCTACTGGCAGCTCTAAAAACTCTCTACATTGTGTAAAAATAATTCCTTTCTGAAATACAACTGTGAGAAATAAATTTTCACTAGCAGCTGGTCTTCTTGACTGCCCAGATAACTCTCCTCAAGGAGAGGAGAGATATGTATGTATATACTGAGCTACAGCTAACCAGTCACTCCTTATCACAGGATTTTCTCTTTCATCAGGTAAACTGGAAATAACTCTGAAGAGAACCATGCCAAGAAAGGCAAGACAACAAATGCCACCCCTGAACCCTGCAACTTTCAATATCCTTTTTGTATTCAGCAATCTGCAGAATAAATGGTTGCCTGGATGTGTATATCAGTCTTCAGTTATAGGTTTTAAGAGACCAATTATTTAGTTCCCTCAAGGACTATTGTAAGAGAAACTCAAATGTTGTTCAATTTGGGTGTCCTGAAGGGCATGCAGTATACAGCCAAAGTGCCAAAAAGCACAGAGGATTGGCATATTCAGGGAAAACAAGAGAAACCAGCTCAGACCCACCTCCTTCTCTCCCAGATTAGAGCACTGTTGCCATTCCTAATGGGATCACACTTCCTTTTATCATCTCATGTTAATTCCAGTGTTCCTAGGTCTTTTCCACCCTGCTTCAAGCCAGTATTATCAATTTATCTTTAAACACACACACAGTCTTGTGACAGCAGCAAGAATCAACCACCTGTTCAACCAGAAAGAACAGAGTTTTACGTAGTATTAACTTTAAAAGGGAATCAGAACACGGACATATTAGCAATTAATTAAGAAATTTACTTTTCCAATTAAATGGAAGGTTAATGAAGATAACATTAGAAGGAAACATACTGAAGACAAAAAACAGTTCACTGATTTCTGATTAGTGCTTTTTATGCAGCCTGCCCCTTCTGAGCAGAATAATTAAGCTAAGATTACCATGGCTAGTAAAATGTCTGTGTAATTCAGTTCAAGAGAAAGCAATGGAAAGAATGAGGATTTTGCTTTCATTCTTCATTCATGGGAGTGAGAATTTTTTAGACTGTGTGACTAGAACATTAGAATAGAGCACATCAATAAGTCAAAGTCTATTTTTTAAAGTCTCATCACAGTAAATTCCAAAGATTTAAAACAACTTGAATGAAAACTTACCTAAGTCATGTTTCTGAGGGCAGCCAGAAAGCTTTTGGAAATACTGAAATATTTCCATTTTTTTTTATTCTTTTATATAAGTAGCCTAAAACAAACAGCAATCTAGTGACTTTTGTGATTTCACCCAAAACCTTTCTCTTCTATTTGACATACTCAGACAGAAATTGGAGTGCCATCATCTCTACATTTTTGGAAATGTGCACCATTTCAATGATGCTGACTTATTTGGGGTTTGTTTTTGTTTTACATTATTTTTTGACAACTTTATTAAAAAAGCCCAATAGATTCCTGAATAAAAAAAATAGAAATGAAAACCCCTACATGTCTCAGTTTCAAGTCATTACACAGAATGTCTCTACTGAAATTGGAGTGCCATCATCTCTACATTTTTGGAAATGTGCACCATTTCAATGATGCTGACTTATTTGGGGTTTGTTTTTGTTTTACATTATTTTTTGACAACTTTATTAAAAAAGCCCAATAGATTCCTGAATAAAAAAAATAGAAATGAAAACCCCTACATGTCTCAGTTTCAAGTCATTACACAGAATGTCTCTACTTTTACCCAGGAAAATGAAAACCCCTACATGTCTCAGTCGCAAGTCATTACACAGAATGTCTCTACTTTTACCCAGGAGCTCTAATTTTAATCATTAGCCCTGTGTCTGACATAACATACGACTTGTGAAATCCAC
>NW_008692036.1:64523-65025 GCF_000695815.1 Acanthisitta chloris
GATTGAGAACATATCTCTTTCCTTCTCTGTTAACTGTAGAGAGCCCAATAAATGTAGACTAGGGAGACTACACTGAGATGCCCACATCTGGAAAATATTTGTACACCTCTGTCTCTACATATTAAATCAGAACATAAAAACTTACTTTGTCCATCCATACTTACATGTCCATGCATACTTACATCAGCAATACCCTGGAATAACAAATGTCTTACTATAGAGGCCTCGAATCTTGCAAAGGGATTGTCCTGGGTTGCAGTGTGGGGGGTATCCAATGGTATGTATTCCATTATCATCTCCACAAGCTGTTAAAGCAGGGGGGGCAGTGATTGCTATCACAAGTCCCTCCCTCAGGGCAATCCTGATGGCTCCCTCAGGGGCTGTCAAGGACCCATGCATGGCACATCCTCCCAGTGATCCAACAAACCCATCACTCCAGGGGGACTGCAGCCACCATTTAATGGGACTACTACTACACCCTGACTGACAGGCTGTCAGGGTA
>NW_008692036.1:65106-84196 GCF_000695815.1 Acanthisitta chloris
CGGATCTGCAGGATCACTGCTCCAACAAACCCATCACTCCAGGAGGACTGCAGCCACCATTTAATGGGACTACTACTACACCCTGACTGACAGGGTGTCAGGTTATTTTCTGACTCTGTCAGGTTACTTTTTTTGTACTGTTGGATTTGTGTTGTTTTGTTGTGTTGTTCATATTAAATTGTACTTCTGACTCAGAGTCTCTCACCGGTTTGCTTTTCAAACCAGCACAGGGATACATGCTTGACCCCAAAATCAATACAACTGGAAATCAGTGCAACTTCAAAGACAGGAACACACAGAAAATTCCTAAACATGGTTGTTGCTTTCAGTGCTCTATCTTGACTAACACAGTTAGCATCCAAAGTTTAACATGCGGCTTTCTGGCAAAATACCTGCATGCAACTCCATATTGCTGTAACAATATTATTATTTCAGTAGATTCAGTTATTCTAGAATTGTCACAAACTTTTACTTACTTGATATTTAGCTATTGCCTTTGTGATTTCAGATAAGAAGTCATGCACTACTTGAATACAGTAAATTATTAAAATGTAATTCTTCCCCTTCCTCTCAAGATATTAAACGTTATTTTGTATTTGACAAGACCTCAGGCCACCTGAGTGATTGCCTTTGTACCTGCCCATGACTGGGAGAACAGAAGACTTTTCAGATGGTTTTCTCTACCAGTACTTACGCTGTCGAGGTGGGACCGCTTCCAGTTTGGCAAAGAGACAGCAGGCAAGCATCTGTGTATAGTCCCAGAACAGATGCATCGTTGAATGTTAACTGAAACCAAAATATAAATATATAATAAATACATTAAACCATCAGATTAAGAACTCTTCCACCTGCCAAGGTTCTGATGTATAAATGGAATGTTTAATGGGCTGCACTAACATAATTAATTTATCATCACTATAAATGTACACTGACTTTTGTAGCTCCATTTTTTAATCTGATTTTTCCTGGTAAATTGACATCTCCAGCTGACTTTCACATTCCCACTTGTAATAATTAAGTTCTTTAGGCTCTTAACCTTTAAAATCTTAAAGCAAATGGAATTCTTCATAATCCCATAACATCAAAAATTCTCTTTTCTTCAGTAAAAGTATGATCAGGAGAAGGAAATGGAAATGTCACTTTGCTTTTCACTGCAAGCAGCAGAAAAAAAAACCATTTAGTAACATATGCAACCTGGTAGGCTTTCATCCTGCTCTTAAAACAGTTAATTCAACTGGATCTCATGCATACATTCCCCCTAGATAGATTTCCCTCATTAACTTAAATAACAACATGCATAAATCTTGACATAATCTTCTCCCTGAACTTTACTGTCCATAAAGCATATGGAATCCTTTTTGCCAGAGAGAAACTCAGTCATTTTTATACTCCTGGTGTGGATCCAGGGGATTGTATCAGTCTGGCTGGTAGGATGACTCAGTGAAATAACTGTACCTCTCTATCTTTTATTGAATCTGATCAGATTATCAAGTTTTTAACAGCCACATAAAAGTTTCATAAACTAAGCCTTAAATTTGTAACTGTAGATAAACAGATTGTCAGTCACCATCAGTGACAAAACTGATACTCGATTACAAATGTGAATCCATCATGAGGAACATCAAGATCTAATAGTCTCTCTCTTTCTGTTCATACACTTGAATCAGGGGTACTGTAGCTGCCAAACCATTGATTTTCTATTGTTGAACCTTGCTGAGTTGTGCACCAGCACATGTAACTCATTTATCATTTCTCTTTCATGTCATTTGTGGCAGGAAGCAAAATTTTTCCTGTTGGAAGAGGGAAGGAGTTTTCTCTTCAACATGAGTGAAGGGAACTTGAAGCATTGCCTTTGGTCATCAGTTAATTGCACAGAGGAGAAGGTAAGTCAAGAGTCCCTGAAGGAAAGACATTTAAGAACATGTGAACAGTAGGAAAAGGCTGAAAAGAAAGAGTCCAGAAAATAAATATAAAAATAAAAAATTTTAAATGGAAATTTAAAAGGCTTAGAGATGCTACCTGGAAAAGACTCAGAAAATACTACAAGTGCTAGAGAACTTTAGTAATATGTTATACTTGGAAGACAGCCACAAACCAATGTGTGAGCAACAACAGGGGCTGACAGACAGTCAAGGGGGACAAGACTTCATCACCAGTCCCAATGGGGTGTCTTTCTCTTTCTTACTGATGGGATGGCCAACCTTAATTTTCCACAGGTTTAACCATCATACTCATGAGGACATCTGAAATCCTTTAATCTATGACATCCTGCAGACATATTTCTAAATTTTTTAAGACCCCAGACAATTATTGAGACTCTTGAGTATCATTACAATTTAATGAAAAACACTGTCATGATACTGTTACTTCATGTGGATAGATAGACAGATATATGGACATTTATATTAATCATAGTTTTTCTTCCATGTTCCCACAGACTACATTTTAAGAACACTGTAAACTATATAGAGTCAACAGCTAGGCAGATTTGTAAAGAAAACAAATAAGACAAATCTTTTGTTCATCTCTTCTGTGACTCAAGAACACACACATCATCACTGCTCTAAGTAAAACATGTAGACCAGACAATTTTTAATTTAGTTTTCACCCCAAGCCCTCTGAGCACATGGAGAATAAACAGTGATAAACAGTGTCTTCTTAGTAAGACACAGATGCACAACAAATTACAAGAGGAAAGTTCCTTTGGAAAAATTGAAAAGTTAAAAGGATTTCTCAATGTCCTGCTTGAAAATTAATCTTTGACTTAATCAAACCCATATGGATAAATAATATTTTTCCTGTCAGCGAGGCTAGATTTAATAAGACTTCTTGTCCAGAAATGGCAGTCTGGATAACGTAGACTTTGGAACTTTAAAAAGTGAGATTTTATAGATTTGAGCATTCTGAGGCATCAGCTGGCTCACCTGTGGGAGTTCAAAATTTAAGAGTAGCCTATACTGAAGCAGATTACCTCAAAGAGACTGTCATCAGCAGCTAAATGGCAAAAAGGGTTGACACACTAGTGTATGAGAAATCCAATTGGTTTTGGGTCCAGGAACCCTGACTGAGATTGTGATCAGAGACCAGTATTATCTGTCAGTGTCTACTTCTATTCTGCTATAGAACAGAGTGAGAAATGGGAGACCAAGCAGGACTATGCCCACTTCCTAGGTAACCGCACTAACCACCCAGTTTACTGAAGAGGAATGATCTGCTACTTGCTCAGGGTCCCTCTTAACCCAATAATTTAGCACTCTCCCCTGCATAACAATCCACCATCATGTTGAACATGAGGACTGAAAGTTACTATCTACATAGAACAAAAGACTATTAGTCAATAGTCGTTTGGTTAACACTCTGCTCAATGAGATTTTAAAAATTGGATCCAAACACACATAAGAGAAGGAAGACATGCAACATAGAGCTCTCACTTGCTGGGCAAATGGCCTAAATCATTACATAAAGTACAGTTGGTGTTACAAACCACTTTCTTTTTTTGTTTTGTTTTGTTTAGTTGGTTTTTTTTTATTATAACTTAATTTGGTTTTTGTATTATGTCAGCTCTAAGTCATATACTCAGGCCAGACCTCTTAGGCAATTTTGGCAAGCATAACCTAGGTGATCCTCAAACCAGAATATTTTGCATGTGTGAGCAGAATTGAAGTGAAGGACTTCTCAGGAGAAACTTCATGAGTCTGAAGCGCTTTCTCAGGTGGGTAGTGGACGTTTCAGAGCACAGTTTAAGACTCAAGTCCTTAAATTCTACCTGGTTTAAGTGGAAATCCTTTGTTTCAACTGGTCCTCATTAATATAAAGACGTAAAATGTCCTCTCTAGTTGATAACTCCCTGTCAGGTTTTGCAAGCCTAAAGGCATCGCAAGCTCCTTTAAGTTTAGTATTTACTTTTCTTGCATTACTTGAAAAGTCTTGTTTCCTTTCTTCGTGTCCAGATTTCTGAGGGTCAAACTCTGCCTTCATTTGATTTACTGCAGATTGTCTACATCTCCAAATGTGCTTTATGTAGTTTCTTAAGGCTGAAAGAGGAATGCTGAATTTAATGTTTCAGATATACGGGGATTCACTTTTAAAGCAATTAATTTGCTCAAGGATATAGTTTTGAATGAAACTTGACAGCATCCTTATACGATATAAATACTTACAAATAGATGGCATCTGAGTGCATGTAAAATGTTACAAGGATTACATTCAGGGTGTAATTTTCAAGACATAATTTTACATTATATTATGTTTGTCAAATTGCTGATCCTCTGACTATGCTCCTTAAATACTGAGAATAAAGGGATCAGGAACAAAATGCACGAGGATGGCATAGATTCAAACTATTTTCTTCCTAACATTTTGCTCTATAAGATATGATTAAGGATAAATATAATAAAATCTTAAGAGGAAGAAAATGTCATATACCAAGAGACTAGCTAATTGAAATACTTCTAACCCTATCAAGTGAAATATATTGCAACAGCATCCCAGTAGATAGTTGCTTTCCACAAGTAGTTTATAGATAAGGCACCATTTCCTAAAGTGAAAAAATAGGACAGAACTGCAAATCAGGAACAGATATATGCTAAGAACAGTGATGTAGAAAATACAGAAAAGTTCCTGCTTTATTATTTTTCTTGGCTGTAATTGTTTGATATCATGCTCACAAAGTTCAGAACTAGAAAAGGAATACATTCAGTTTAAAACTAACTTTGTTCCCATGATAGGCACTTGTGGTTTCAGATAAATACTGCAGAATTGGACTTATAACAAATTTATTTTTTCATTGCAGAATTCCTCGTGGTTCCCCAGATGTTTTACCTCTTGCATGCACACAATGACATGCAATCTACAGACATAAAATCACATATTATTTCCTCTGCATCCCGATCTCATTTAGTATACAGGTCTCCTGATTATAAAAAACCCTGGGATTATATAAAAGCACAAAGATTACAGCTTCATTAAGTGTCCCTCAAATTTTGACTCTGATGCTATAACCAAACCAGCATTCTTTCAAACACCTTATGTATATACATACTGTATGATATCTTTCAATCAGCTGTTGAATTATTACAATTATAATACTTCATATTTCACATATAATCCTGGAAATCTTTACTCATTTTTTAAAAAGATCTCATTGGAGTGATTTACAGAAGCTTCTGGAGACTGGGAAATAAAAGGCAACTGTAACCTAAAAGCAAAAAATATAAAAATAATAATAATTTAAAAAAAGACCATGGCTTTTATCAGTTCACCCAGAATGAGGCTTCAGGAGGAAAAAAATATTTACTTGCAACATGGAAGACAAGTTCTTCACGACAGAATTGAAAGAAACTCTGAATCAAGCTATTCCTAAATTTCTGTAGTAGACCAGTACTTCATTTTGTCTTATTTCTCCAAGATTAAGTGAAGAAACTTTAAAAGAAGGTTTTTTGAATTAAATATTAAAATGCATGTCAGTCCAGACTGTATGCAGCAATTTCACTCACTTTAATATTTAATTCAGCACCAAGACTGCATTGCCAACTTAGTTCATTCTGCCACATAAATTTCAGTTTTCTGGGGCATTTATCTTGGACTGCACTTCATTCTTCTGTAGCACTCCTCTAGATGCAGGAGAAAGTCATAGAATCTCTGTGCTAGGCAGAATATTGAGTGTGTCCCACAAAAGCAGGTGTTATCTGTCATTTTCTATTACTATGCTGGGGAGTAGGTGAGAGGAGGACTGCCCACATGGATCTCTGTAGATGAGGCAGTAGAGTAAGACCATGAAGGTTTGGGATTAAATATTTTCTAAGACAGGCCTCTGCTCTGAACACAAACAAACCATTTCTTTCTCTTTGCCATGATTTCACTCTAATAGACAGGGTAAGTAGGCCACATTAACTGTGAGTATTACAAGGGTTTTAAAAATACCAAACACCACAATCATACTGATACTCAGCTTGAAAATAGCAGCAGTTGTTTATGTCACACAGAAGAAAGAGCAGTGCCACTGTGAGCTGTTCCAGATAAATATTTCCCATCTCCTTTGCACTGCTTTTCACATGTACTGCAAAGCCCTTCACAAGTAGGCAGGTTCAAAGGATTAGCATAAAGTGGAAGAAGTGACAGGAGGATGTGAGCTCTTGGGGTTAATGTGTGGGAGGCACCAAGTTCTTTGATTTCTTCTTCTTCCAGGACCCAGCCATCCTAGCTCTCTTTCCTCCTTCTCCCTCTTCCTTTTCTTCCTATTCCATTATTTTTTTCTCCTTATCGCCTGAAATTCTGCAATTTCCAAGTCTTCTTATTTATACTTGTATTAGATTGGGCCAGACAATGTTGGCCTCTGCTCTTAGATTAAACTCAAAGTGTCATGCAGGCTTGCCATCTGCCAGTTTGCCTGCTCCAGGGCTGGAAGCCTTGCAGCCACCTCAGCACCATGCCACACTTGCATTAATTAAGCCAGGCACATGCTGGTGTGGCTGTAATGCTTCCAGAGCTTGAGAAGTATCTGTGTTGTGCCATGTAGTAGTATATATTCCAGGCTGTTACTCTTCATTGTCACAAATATATTTGCATTATGCTTTTTAATGTTACCATTTATTAATTCCTACATCACCCACTTGGTTTTTATCTTTGTTTTTCTTTTTTTAAAATTTTTTTGGCAATATCAGCCTTCCTGTCTTTTCTGACTTCACTATTATATTTGTCTTTCCTTTTATGACTTGTACCCACAGTGTTCCTTCTCTTGGTATCTCTCTCCTATTGATACCTTACTATTTTGTTCTTCTTTTGGTTTTTTTTAACACTGTTTATTTATTTTATTATTGCTATTTTTAACCTTCTCTACACTCTGACCTTTCTGAGGAAAAGGCTTAGTGCAGGAGCATGACTCAAAACAGCAACAGTGTTTTTTCAAGAGGAAGTCAGCACATGAGATCTATAGTGCCACTAACCACTGCAACACGTAAGTTGACAGCTACCAGTTTGTTTCTCATTTTATATTTATGGAGTTCACTTTCTGCTTTCCTGGAAAGTGAGTCTTAAGGCAATAGCAGGAGAGAGGAAGTCCTAACAGTAGACTTGCTGCCTTCCAGAATTTGAAGCATTTTTAGGCTGAGAAGAGAAAGATTTCTATTCCCTGGTACCTCATGGTATCTCTCTTACACAAAGAGACAAAAAAGGCTGCCGGCAGCCACTTTCTGTGTATGCACCAGCTCTTGGCAGTTCTCTGCTCCCACGGGGTGTTAGTTGCATGTATCACTCTCCACACACTCTCTGGTGATGGAAGAACACTGCTAAAAGCACAGCAAAGGGAGCTCTCTTTCCGGGCCTTGTACATCCAGTGTCTGTGGCTCCTTTTATGGCTGCTTAATTCAGAAATTCAGAGAACATAATCTATCCCAGAAATTTCCAGTCTACTTTTGCTAAGCTACTCCTACAAAGTTTTTGGTGCATTGACCAAATGCACGGGAAAGCAAACATTTCTTCTTTCTCTGCACAGAGATTTGTAATAGAAATGTTAAATTTGCTAGGAACAGATGGTGAATTGGTGTGTAAGCACCAGAAGAAACAAGAAAAGAAAGGGATAAAAGGATGGTGCATTTAGATGACACAGCCCATCATGAAGATCCCAGTGCTTGTATCTATACATGATTTCTGATAACACCCAGAGTAAGAAAATAAAAGGACAGTCTAAAAGAAAGGATAGACCAAAGCCATTTGGAGATGATGGCAGAAATCATTTTTCATAGTCAGCAGTGCTGCCTAAAGGCTCTCTGGGATCAATAGGATGTAGAGGTACCATTCATGATCACCACCACAACGTATGTCCAGAATCCAGCCCATGGCTGCCAACCATGCTAATCAAATGTTTTTCTCTCTTTTTTTTCCAGCCTACTCCACACAAAAGGAGGGCAGTCATCTTCCATAGACACTGCATGACCTGCAGTGTTCAGCCTTCTTAAACACATTAAAAAGGTATTTTAAGGACAACAATCTATCGAGACACAAATCCAGAGACAGCAGTTTAAACCAATACACTTCCACAGGCACTGCCATGTTCCAAATTTTAGTCCCCTTGAAGCAACTATCAAAGATAGAATATCACTATCTGAAGGAAAACTAACTAAAACTTTGTTTTCAAAACAGAAGGTTATAGCATTAACTGGAACAGTCTATTGAGAAAATAAGTCCAACTCTGAATAGAGCTAAACCAGTCTCATATATGAACACTCTAGAGAATTTTAATAGACTTCTATTAGGCATTCATAGACTTTCTGTTAAAGTCAGCACACATTCAACCAGTTACACCAATATACCACAGAGTCAGCAAAACCAAATATGGTTGGCCAATAACTTCTGGCACACCTCTTAACCTGCAATGAAAAACTTCAAATGGGGGTTTACATGGGAGATATCATTCCTCTGTGCAGAGATTTTGTAGGATTTTTTTATTTCTCTGTGGCTGATTTCAGCAATTCGTATCCAACTGAAAGACAGGTTCAAAGCGTCTCCAGCAAAGGTCTGAATGCAATATTTTTAAAAGCTTTACAGCAAGTGTTCTAAACTAATCTAATGGCAAAGGTATTCGGTATTTAACTTCTCTGCTTTTCACTTTAAGCATAACCTCTTTGTTATGTGATGATCTGGTGCTAAATGGACGCCTTGTTGCAGGGTACTGAATAGGACTGTTTCACCACAGATATTTGCAACCTAGGCAAATAGGTTGCAAATAACAGCATTTGGAAAGCAGGACATGGGTGTATGTGTGGGGGCGGAAGGGGTGTCTTTTTGAACCTACATTTGTGTAAACTCCTCAGTTGCTAAACAATTACCATTACAGTGCAAAGTTTTGATGGGACTAAAGAAAATTTGCATCACAAAACGCTGTGAGAATGCCTGAGTACCAGAGTAGCCTTCTGAAAAATGCCTGTAAACATGTCCCCCTAAAGACCAATTATTTTGCAACTTCAGAATCAAAATTAATTCTCTCATATCTTTGGATGACTCACTAGATACTTTCGAGGTTAGAACCAAGACCCAAAATTAACATCTAAAGCTTGGAACCAATGACAAATAACAGAAAATGAAAAGTAAAGATGATATTGTAGGAAAATATGCAGAACTATTATGGATTAAGATGTTAAAGACCTGAGTATTTATCAGACCTCTAAAGATGTGGTTATAGAGAAATGTAGTCTGAAAAGGACATACAGACATCAGTAATGTAATTATGTTATGCAAACAAAGATTTCAAAGATCTTACAATTAGATCTGAGAGACTACTTCTCTGAGACAAGCACAGGAAAAAGATATTAAAGAGATGAAGCAGACTAGTAGTCAAACACTTAAATAAGTACAATAACTATACAGCTTCCCTACTATCAGGAAGACTGAAAAGGTGATGCATCTTTCATGTCCTCAGGTTAAAAACATTTTGATTTTTCTGAAAAACAATCCTCCACCACCACTACCTCCATCCTCAGTTTTGAATGCACCAGCTCTGTAAAGAAAGCTTCCTTATACATGTATTGTTTAAGGGTAAGAAACCTGCTACTCTATGCGCTTAGGACAACACCTTGACAATCTGTTGAGACACTGGGAGACGAGTGCTGCAGAGCAGAAAAAAAGTTGCTAAATGAATCCACTCCCCCACAACATTCAGGACAAGTAAGTTTTAGGTCCCATTGGGTTCTTTATACACACAGAGCCTGATATTTCTGAAGACACCATTTACAATACAATAGAACATTAGCTATGTTACACAGGTGTGTAGTTACATTACTAAGCACCTTACATAAATCTACTACTGGGCAAGTTGCAGCTGTGGGACTGCATACTCTGGTGCTTCAGACTTTGCTGAAACTGAAATATACACCCTGGCTCACTAGGTATACAGTTTTAAAAAGGAAAATATCCTTAATCCCATTTGCAATAAAGTGTTCCCAAAGGACATGTTATGGTTGAAGTGTTGACTGATGGCCCAAATCTTAGGCTTTGGGGATAATTTGGACAGGGTACTGCTTCTGAAGATTGCAAAGCAGAGAATGTGGTGGGTTTTTTTCTCCTAAAGCTGATGAGTCAAAGAGAAGTAGAAGATAAATGAACTGGAATGTGTTCTTATTGGTTTGCACCTCCCAACTGACCCTGAAATGTGGATTTCTCCAACTGGATTTGCCAGCCTCAGGCTGAAATGGTATGAACTGACTGAATTCATTTGAAAAGAGCATCACTTTAAAAGGGAGTTTTCTTATAGAAACACAGACATTATTTACAAATCCAGATGGTAAAGTAATATAAAATATAAATATGCAGCAGTCACAGCTTGTATCGTTAGTATGAAAACTGCCCAAAACCTTGCAGTTTATTTCTCCAAGAGAAACACTCAATATTTGCATTTGCAATAGTTGTCTAGAACATTATCTCCGGTATATAATCACCAAATGGCAGTAGAGGCAGCTCTTCAATTTGTTTCAGGAACTGTAAATATGTTTGAAATTTTAATATGTGCTTATGTATATTTTTTTATCCTCTGTGTAATCCTCTGATATTTCCTTAGCTTTATTTTAAAACCAGTAGATCTCAGAAATAACAGAATCTTCACAAAGGTGCTTCTTTGTTTTGGTTTGATTTTTTTGTTTGAAGTCAGCACACTCCAAATCAATTGGAATATCAAGGCAAAAAGAAAGATGAATGTATATAGCCCGATATTTCAGGATTTATTTCTAGCTGGCTAGTACAATAGAATAATAGACCCCTGAAATATTAATTTTCATTAAAAACTGCTACAGAAGAAATTTAAACTCAAAACAAATGATGCAAAACATGGGAATAACATCATTTAATAAGCTTAAGTTCTAATTCTTTCTGTATACTTCCCTGCTCTAAAATCAGGCAGACATACTCAATATCAGCAAAAGGTAGCAAAATACACATTACAACATTTCACCAAGTTTTCATGCTAGTACTTTGTATGGCAATAAAATGGAGAGAAAAGGTCAAATCCAAATCTATTTCCCATTTTATATTCTATTGATATTTATCTACCTTTAGCATTTAGGTAAAGTTACATTGTTGGTTATTAACTTCTTAGTCTATGGAATCTTTGATAACGTGAGTTATTTTCCTGCATAAACACTGACTGCAATGACAATGTATCTGCAGTCATCCCACACAAGTCATTCTGTGTTCTGAATTATTGAACATACTGTTCTCCTTACAAAAGTTCTGTCAGTAATTTTAACTAGAGAACTTATCCTGAAAGAGAAGAAGCACATTTAGACCTGTGAATAAGAAAAACTTACTAAGGCAGGGCTAGAAGAGGCCTCAAGATCCACAAGTCTGACTTCCAGTAGGAATGGAAGCTCATGGAGATCTTCTCTGACCAATATCAAATTTGTTGACTCCATACAGCATGAACTGATGCACATGCCACACCCTTCCTTGGTAGGCTTTTCCAGTGGTTTATGAGCTTCACCATTTAAAACTTGTTTCCTGATTTGTTGACAACATCTACAAATTATTCCTATTTTCTTCTGGTACTACTGAGGTGTGGGGAAGTAATTGCCATCTTTGTATTAGTGATTAATGCATCTCAAAAAAGAGATCATGCTCCTCTTTTTAAATGTACGAGAGCTGAATTTTTTCATGATTTCCACTGTTTTCCAAATGTTTTTGATTTCTTTGCTTCCTGGTATCCTTTACTTTACCTATACAGTCCTTCAAGGATGATACTTAAAACTTCACACTCTATTCAAGTTGAGAGATTCATCCACATCAGAGAATAATAATTAACTCCCATGTGTTACAAGCAAAATTCCTGCTACTTCATTTCAGTTTCAGATCTGGTTTTATTCCTACAAGAAAAAGAAAAAAAAGTTTATTTGACCTTCTTCTTGTTCTAGACGTGTGGCTGACTGCCTGCTGCAGTCCCTAGGATCCTCCACTGCAGTACCTGTGATTAACCAGTTCACAATTTCTAAAAGCTTACTCTGTTATTTTTCCATAATATTTCATATACACCTAACACAGACACATACAAACTATATTCTGTATTCTAACAGCAAAATGAAATTTAAACTGTAGATAGAGCCATATCAAGGGCTGCCTTTTTAATTTGAGAAAAAAAACAGAGAGCTGGGGGGGGGGAGCAGGGGTCTGCCAGTTGTGTATATGTGGAGTAGCAGTTTTAGCTGGTCATTATGTCCCTAGTCTTTTTGCTCATGTCACAAGAACATGTCACAAGATGACATCAGAATTCATGCCAGGGAAAAATATCACAGACCGCTCTCCATTCCTTTATGCACTATATAAGCATTTTCCACTGAAGAAAGTAAAGCGATTTTTTTTTGACACAATTTATTCTTGTCAAATTCATCTGGTTGTTTTTTTCTTATTTAATTATCCTCTAGGTCTTATAAATTGATTCATAATTCATTTAGTGGTTTTTTTTCTTCCCTAGTACTGCATATTGTGCTCATCTTTTCCTCACTCTTAAAGCACATTTTCTATATACTGTTTGTTCTTCAGTCCCTTAGGATCTAACCTGTCCCCCATAATTTCTCAAAAGTAATTAATGATTCAAAAAGTGTCTCTCCCTTTTTTAAGCCCTTGAAGAGAAAATACATTACAGTCTGCCGATTAAAAACATCCAAGTTAATGAAAGACTCTTAAAACTATTCTTTCACCATGTGTATTAAAAATTTATGCATTAGAAATCTAATTAAAATGTATCTTTATTGTGCCAAAACAAAAGTTTTAATGCTATCATTTGAAGAGTGATGGATACTTTGCCTTTTTTCTCTATTCTTTCCATTAATCTTTTCATCTTCCTTGCAAATTGGGCATTTTACATGCTAGTCTTATTTCTTGTTGAGCATGCGGGAAGCAAGGGAAGTACCTTTTCAGTCATTACTGATTGCACTTGAGAAGTGATGGAGGAAAGGTGAACTGCCAGAAACCCAAAAAGAGCTCACAAAATATATTAAAAGTATAATCAAGAAATGAGGAACATGGGCAGCGCTGTGGAAATATTGAAAAACCCCAAACCAAAACCAAGCAAGCAATCAGAAAAAAAAAACCCCACCAAAATACCCACCAAAAATACCCCAAACCAAAACAACAAAAAACCTAACCTCTCCATATGCTTTCATATCTGTCCTTCTGCACTAGTAAGATTGCTACTGGTTTTTTAACATATTCCATTTTCTCATAACATATTTAGAGAAGTATGAAGAGACAGCTTTATTACTTATCCATTCTTCCCAAGAGACACTGCTTGTCATATCCAAAAGACTGATTTTTCCCAAGTTTATTAACTTTACTCTGCCACTTTATTCCTTTCTATGGCATTGTGAACATTGTCATTTCACAAGCTCTTCCAGAGCCTTAATAGGTCACTTTAACTTCTCCATGTGTTCTCCCTATGGAGTGAGAATACAACCTAAAATAGTCAGACTCTGTGCCTCCCCTGCCTTCTGAAACAAAAGCATAGCTGTCAGTGTGGCTTTGCAATGCCACTCAGGCTTGCTGTGACCTGTCAAGCTGTTTTACCCTAATAACTGAAGTCTAACATTATCATGAGCTTCTGTTCTTTGGATAGCTTTTTAAATTTCTCAGAATCAGACATATGACAAATAGGGGAACTTCTTGTTCTTCTCATGCTTAATCAGTGACATTGTGTATTTGAGTAAGTTTGAAAAGCAGAGCAAGTTCTTGATTAGCTATTAAATATACCAAGTGGAAAAGCTTGCACTTTACTTAGACAGATTTCTCCATTTTTACTTATGTTGATAGTACTTTACTCCATAAGTATCACATTTATTTAGTTCATTACTCCATGCTTAAGGATAAATAATGCCAGAAAGAAAACTTTGGCTGAAATAATGGAGGGGGGAGGAGGAGTGGGAATCAGTGACATAGCACTTAACTTTACATTCCTTAATCAAACAGTTCTCTTTGTAGCTGCACTTGTGTGACTTACAATTAAAGACTGGAAAACCATATTAATGATTTATTCATACCCAATGAGAAATTTAAACTTGTTAGATTAAGTATTTTTTTTAAAAAGTAAGAATACTAATAGAGGATGCAAACATATGCAGCAAAAGCAAAATAAGTTGGATTACTGCTGCTATTTACATAAAAGTATGCAGACGCAGAGTTGATAAACATGCGTAACATACAATGTTTAATTAACTATTTAATTGAAGAATACAAACATACACTAGAGTATTCAAAGGTAGGACTTTCTTCAGTGTGACTTGACTCTCATAAACATTAAATGTAAGAGAACAGACATCAGCCGTGGACAAGAATGACATGTAATCAGATACATTTGAGATGTTTATATTCTTCACTGCCGAATACTTTTTTTATACTGAGTAGAAAAGAAATAGAACATCCTCAAGAATGTTCATCTAAAATAGCAAATTAATTTTGAAGTGCTCTTTTCTCTCCACTCACTACAGGGAAGTTTAAACTAGGTTCAGTACAGACATGAAAGTCCCCTAAATTATGATGAAATCAATTCCCTACAAATTACTGGCTCTATGGGTGCCCTCCTCAAAGCTCACACATAACTGAGATAATAATTTCAACTGCAGAAGAATAATTGCAATTGCAGACATGGTATAAAACAACTCTTGATTAAGTAGAATCTGTGTAATCTTAGAAGTATAAAGACTCTCATTGGGTGAGCAGGACTGATATCTGAAGCAAAATGTTAAGCTGGAGGTGCCAGTATAGGCAGGTGGTTGAGAAAGAGAAAAGAACAGGAAGAAGGTTATCCACCGCCTGATAAATACAGAACACTTGATGTGAAGACATTCCTATGCATCAAGTCTAACTAGGACAGTCTGTAGTTTACTGCAGCGTGTGTTACCACAACCAGGGGCTGTCCTTCAGAGTATAAAGGTGATGCACCTTCACCCTGTGTCCTTTTTTCTTTGTTACATTTCACTATAATCACTCTAGACTCTACTTCAGCAAGCGTCACCCCTGTAACAGAGATGTCAAGAGCTGTGTTAAAGTACCTTCACTATTGGTATGTACCACTAGAAACCAACACTCTCACTACAGCATATTCAGATCCAAGGTTTCTGCCACAAAGATGCATTAAACTGCATGAATAGGATAATTAGATCTACATACAGTGTAAATTCAGTGCATTCTAAAACTACACATGTGCAGATCCAACTGCACTAAGGCTGCATCTGAAGCTTTTGCTCACAGAGAACAGATCTTCTCTGCTGTCAAGACATGACAACAGCCACCTTCCAATTGTCCTCTTGTCTGAGGGCCCAGATGACATAGAAAAAGTCTAGGGTGCGTCTTGTGAACAGTTCTAGCAATGACAACCCACCAGTGTTTGGTGCCATTAGCTGGGGAAAAGCCCTAGTCACAAGACAATAAATGCATACATCATCCCACCAAGAGGAACCACAGGTATGCCAGGAACATTGGAAGCTACCTCACCAACATGCTCATGAGACTTATCTGGAGGAACATGGTACAGCAGCAGAAACAACCTGAGACAAACATTTTAGGCTAGAAATAACCGATGGGCTAATGACTGGTCCTCCCTGTTCTTTATATGAAGCAACACAGTGAAGCAACTTTAATGTCCTACTACTTCAAGGTACCCCCAACATCCAACAAACACCTACTGCAAGATGTTAACTGGACCTCAGAGGTTTTATCAAGGGCAGAGAATTATATCAAGGTGCTTTTATGGCAAATCTGAGCAAACAGAACAGCATTTTGAAGAATTCTCAATCACATTTTCAATTTTTTTTACTTTGTTGGAATATTTTTAGCTATGTTCTTCATTGAGAAGAGAAATGGAGAACATTAAACAGGCAAACAAAAAAGAAGCATAATCAAACCCCCAAAATTTAGATTCCTAAAATTATTATGCAGTTAACAGCTAACAGAAAATTAGCCTCAGTTTGATTTTCAGCTCCTTCAAACTATAATTACAGAGTAATTCCAGGAGTGTAAATGTTAAAGGAAAGAACACTTCAAAGTCTCTGTGGGGTTCTAATTTTTTGTGAAGCTGGTTAAGCTATGGAACACACAAATTGTTGTTTTACTAGTAGCTGACAAAAAAAGGCTGACAACACTGACAGAGGGTTCTCCATAATCAGTTAAAGAGTAATGTAATGACAAATCAAGCAATATATACTTGTATTTCTCCCATCCAATGATACGTATTTCTCTCAAGCTTACTAGTTTTCTGTCTGCCTTCTCTTTTTGTAAGCTTTTAAATTTGTTTGAGAACAACAGGTTTGGCAAACATATACTTCAAAGTCAGGCCCTACCATCATTTACTGAGTGTTTATAAAACATCTGGTAAATACCTAGAATGGGTTTTCCACTGCCTTGTCTGTCTGACCACAAAAAAATGAAAGATGGTTGATTCAGATAAAAAATTACCATGCCAATATACTTAGTAGTTTGGAACCTGAAACTGGATTGCCTTATATATATACAATATATACTGATTCACTAATCAAAGAGATTATTACTCCACCTTAAGCAGGTATAGGTAAGTAAATTGCAAGTAAAAAAGATTTTTTTCCCACAAATTCCACAGTTCTGATCAGCTGTAATAGCTGTTGCATTCACAGTCAAGAAAGTAATCTGAAAATCCCTATGAAAATCCTCATCAGAGTTAAAATTGCCAAACATGGTAAAGGATAATTAGAGAGACTTAAATTACACTTGCACATAGCACTAGGAATAGAGAAGGCTTGCAGAAAGGAAGAGTTATTTCTTCTGTACTTTGTGTCTTCTTAGTATTTCTTTTATTTCAGTAATTGAAGGAGTTGTAAATTTTTCACTAAATGTAATATATAGACGTACATTTTCAGTAAAGTATATAAAACAGAAGATCACAGGATAAAAAAGAAAATAGAGACTAAATTCAGAATATATATACACTTGTATTTAAGAAAAAAGGGAAAGCAATGCAGCAACATGACAAAGATTCAAGCATGAAGAAAACATCACTAGGCAATGCTGCACTTAGGACTTGGAAAAAGCTGTTATGAAGGACAAGAACGGCATAGATTACCTTTTTGTAAGAGTTAGGATGGGAGGAGTCAAAAAAGCCGTAAGCCCCCAACAAGATCAAATAGGATTATATTCACTAGTAGTTTAGAGGAATCTTTAGCAACATCAAGAAAATGTTGTGTAGGGGACTGTTTGAACTAACTTTTAAAAGTAAACAATCTTTTCTTATGTTCACTCCTTGGCAGCACAACTTAGAACAGATAACATTCAGAGCAGAAAGTAGTGAGCTAATCATTATTAAGAGTACACTGAAATGTGGGACAAGGGAGCAAAGCAATTGCATGAGAATTTATAAACATCTTCCATAGGTTAATGAGGCTATTGAAACTTGTCGCATATGGCAGAAACAAAGGCCAAGCTAAACCCTTTTTGATTTTTAAGGTTTTAGAAGTAGGGGACATTCATATTCACAGATATTTGAAGACTAATAGGGCTATTTAAGCAAACATTTCCCTTAGATTCATATGCACAGTCTATGAGTTTTACATAATACATGAAGATAGAGCACATTAATGAGCTAAGCTGATAGACTGATATTTATGACAGCCATCAGCTTTCACTGCCACAACCACAGAGTTACAGCTGTATTTCAATATTAAAAACACCAAACTTAGCCCATACTATATAGTATGCCATCATATTTTCACTGCATGATCAAGTATAGTGCAGAGTTCCCTGAATTAGCAGAGTGAAGAGCACTGTGTTGACAGTGATTCAGACAGACATTTTTAACAACTTGTACTCAAGCTAATTATCCCTCTAAGAAGCAATATCACTTGTGACTCTTTAGAATTTTAAGATCCATATTTCTGAAAACTGTTTTGAAGTAAACCTGAAACGAAACATCCTCAATACCCATGACATAGAAAATTTGATAGGGCAAAATTAGAAGATCCATAAAAACCAAGAACATTAAACACCTTTTGCCTGCTGCTTTCTGCTAAATTCAAAGCATGTTTCAAGTGTAGACTGCTTTTTGAGCCTCAGCTAAATTCAACTTCATAGTAAAATTATATTAAGAGACTTGCTGAAATAAAACACTTCACTTTCAAGTGAATTTAAATGGTACAAATTTAGAATCTTACAAATTCAAATTGCTGACAGAACTTTCAGAATAAGAAGAAAAAAAGAAAACCAGAAACACATAATGGACATTAGTGCAGCACTTTTGCACTAGCAGAAATAAATGCGCTGTTTCAAATTTACTGATGAGCAAACCTGGATCAGGGCAACTTCCAGTACCAATACAGGAGGGGGAATGAAGGGATTAACAGCATCCCTGATGAGAAGGGCTTAGGGTTAAAGCTGGACGGAGTCAGCCCAGAAGACATTGCCAGAAGGTTGAGGGAGGTGATTCTGCCCCTCTACTGTGCTCTCATGAAACCTCACTTGGAATACTGTGTCCAGCCCTGGTGTTCTCAGTACAAGCAAGACATGGACCTGTTGGAGGGAGTCCACAGGAGGGCCACAAAGCTGATCAGAGGAGTCAAACACCTCTCCTATGAAGAACATCTCTCTGTCCTGACAGAATTGAGGCTGTTCAGCCTGGAGAAGAGAAGGCTCCAGGGGGGATCTCATTGTGGCCTTCTGGTACTTAAAGGGAGCTTAAAAGAATCATAGAATCAACCAGGTTGGAAAAAGACTTCAAATATCATGGAGTCCAACCCTATCACAGTTACTAGACCATGGCACTAAGTGCCACATCCAGTCTCATCTTGGAAACCTCCAGGGATGGTGAATCCACCACCTCCCTGGGCAGACCATTCCAATGCCTGATTACTCTCTCCATAAAAAAATCTCTTCCTAAGATCCAACCTCAACCTCCACTGGCAGAGCTTGAGTCTGTGCCCTCTTGTCCTACTGCTAGTTGACTGCGAGAAGAGACCAACCCCCACCTGACTACAACCTCCTTTCAGGCAGTTGTAGAGGGTGATAAGGTCTCCCCTGAGCCTCCTCTTCTCCAGGCTAAACAACCCCAGCTCCCTCAGCCTTGCCTCAAAGCACTTGTGCTGAAGTCCCTTCACCA
>NW_008692037.1:0-4120 GCF_000695815.1 Acanthisitta chloris
GATCTTTGAGGTCTCTTCCAACCTGTCGATTCTAGGATTCTACAGTTCTGTGAACATGCACTTGCAGCCTAGAAAGCTAAGTGTATTCTGGGCTGCATCAAAAGCACCACGGGCAGCAGGTCAAGGGAGGTTATTCTTTCTCTCTGCTCTGGTGAGATCTCAGCTGGAATACTGTATCCAACTCTGAGGTCCCCAGGACAGGAAGGACATAGACCTGTTGGAATGAGTCCACAGGATGTCTGCAAAGATGACTAGAGCGATAGAGCACCTTTTCTATGAGGAAAGGCTACAAAAATGGAGATTGTTCAGTTTGGAGAAGGGGAGGATTTGGCATGACCTAATTGCGGCCTTCTAATTCCTGAAAGGGACCTACAAGAAAGATGGAGAGACCCTATTTTCAAGAGCATGTTATAACAGGACAAGGGCGAATAGCTTCAAGCTGAAAGAAATTCTTTACTATGAGGGTGGTGAGGCACTGGGACAGTTTGCTCAGAGAAGTTGTGGAATCCCCAGACCTGGAAGTGTTCAATCCCAGGTTATATGAGACTTGGAGCAACCTGGTGCAGTGAAAGATGTCCCTGCCCATGGCTGGGGGGTGGTAACTAAATGGTATTTGAGTTTTTTTCCAACTCAAGCTACTCTATAATTCTATGATTCTATGCTAAGATTCAAATGAAAAGGCAATTTTATAATTTTTTTTCTGAGTCATGTATCCCTTCAACCTTAAGGCATTAATGAAAAGAATTCAAATAGTCCTAAAGAGACATTGTAAGAAATTGTTCATGTTATAAAAACCTATATAACTTTTATATGCAAGTAAAGAATCAAAATGAAGAAATTAAAACATCTTTTATGTAGACTTCTATATGCAATGCATATGATGAAAAGTTGAATAAAGCAAGAGGTTTGAATCTTCATATGAGACCATGGGTGAAAATTACGATTGTGTTACAATCTATATTTAGACAAAGCACTAGGACAGACTTTTTGGCTAATGCTGAGGGCATATAAGCTTGGAAATAAAAGAGACCATGAGGAAATGTAATGCTGTATAACTTTCCCTCCAATAGCTCATTAAAATATCTTTTATATGTATGCACTTTGGTATTGTAATTATGCATCTCAGTACACATAAAGCTTATATACTTATTCTACAATTTATTAGAGTCATGCAAATCTTGCCGGTATTCTGGAAAAATTCTAGTGCATGCTGATGCTTTTTTCTCTTCATATGCATGCGACCTTTACCAGCTAGAGATTGTCTTCTGCATCTACTTTTTCTTTACTCTCTCTGTTTGTTTGTGTGTGCTTGTGTGTGTGTGTGTGTGTGTGTGTGTGTGTGTGTGTGTGTGTGTGTGTTGTGTATGTTTTTTGTTAGTTTTTGTAAAAGCTATTGGCTTTTATAGACTATTTCCTGTGCTGATACTACTACTTAATACTGAATGTATTTTATTAGCAGTGTTTGATTAGATGGACTTTCCACTCATACAGCTCAATTTCTCAGCTACTAAAAGTGCAGTGCTGCAACGTTGCAATAATGTTCCAAACAAATGCCATAAAGTTAAAAAAATGAAGATAAAACCCTCCCATATCTATTAAATCCTGATATCTCAGTGATATATGAAATATGCTGCCTTAGAATAAGAGCTCACTTCCCACGCAATAGCAAAAAGTGTAATTTATTAACCTTTATGTAATGTGAAAGTATAAAAATATAATAAAATAAAGTCATAATTTCACTGGCTTTACAATAATACGTTATATGGAATATCTATTTCAGCTGAGGTTATTGAGCTAGTTCTCTCAAAAATATTCAATGTGGTGATTTTTGGTGGTGATGTAAACTTCTGGGGTGAGTAAATTTATTTTGGCCCTGTTTGAAAATTGGTTTGAAAATCCTAATTCATAATTAGCTGCATGTCTGAATTTTCTATGCTAAAGCAAAAAAGGAAATGGCCTTGGGGAGGGCAGGCAGAGGATTTATGGTAATTCGTACTTTAATCAGATTAAATAAACCACAAGAAGTGCCTTACCTGCAATTATTTTTATGTTTTTTTTACATTTCTGGCCTATTAGCAAACAGACATATTTGCACCTTTGGCACACCAAATCCACTTCTCAAGTAGATTTTCACAGGTAACCTGAATGACAATTCCAAAAAGCTGTTTATGTAATCTCACATATTTACTGTATAATTTTTGGACTAGAAAAAGTCATAGAAATACTTTAATCTGTGAATTCAAACATAAAGCAGCTGGAAGGTATAGTTATATATGCATTTTATTTGAACTGGAGACAGAAAACTTCCTTGCTCTAGACTTGCTGTAATCAAAAATCTTTCTGCTGCCTTGTTTATACTTAATATTGTACTAAATTATATCTTACTAGCTAATTTCAGCCAGTAGAACAGCATTCTGAAGATTATATAGACCTGCAGCTATTGATTGCTGATAAAGTATGGAGTATGAAGCTGTCAAAACTTCATTTCACACTTCATCATACACTGAGTTTTTCCTTAGTCTGTTTCTACACAAGAAGTACTCTTCAATTAAAGGTATCTGGCAAAGATTATTCTGTTCTCTGTTCACATTAAGCATTTAAGGATGCATCAGACATTTAAGGATATCTGCTGCTCATAGTTAAACATTATTTTGGCCAAAAATAAGGCATGAAAAGAATTCAAATATAAAGAGTAGTTCATCCTTACTTCCCAATCAAAACAAAAACAACAGGTAAAAGAAATACTAAGAACTCCTTAGTTTAATAAATGTCTGCTGAAAGACAATATCTCTGTCACAAGTAAACCTTGTTCATTATTGCCTCAAAGCCTTGTTTTAGAATGTTCTAGCACTTTCTGGTTTAGTTGTTAGTATTGCAGTGAATGATACCAGTAATAAGGCTCTCTGTATAACTTCCTTCCAGTGTTTGATGCTGCTCTGGGAAAGCACAATTTATATACTTTTTTTTAATTACCAATTAAGTAATTTTGCTAAGTTATCTGTTATTTCAGTCTACATTCATTACTGATTTTCTGATGTAGATGTCCGCTTTTAATTTTCTTTTTTTTTTGAGGGGGTGGTTGATAGGGAGGAAAGCCTGAATATTTTTTGCTACAGAAAGTCTGGATGATTATTAGATATATAAAGCAGCCATATCCTATATTACGAAAAGAAGCAGAACAGAAATTGTTCAAGGTTTTACTGTTGGAGATATTTTTTCCATACTGATCATTTAAAAAATGTAAAATATTAAGAAATTATTTCACCTCCATGACTTCTACTTACTATAATAACCATATGTGGTGGACTGAACCCAGCTGGCAGTTAAACCTTCAACAAGTCACTCAGTCACTCCCTTGCAGTGGGCTGAGGAAAGAGAAACAGAGAGGCAAAAGTAAGAAAATTGCATGGGTTGAGATGAAGACAGTTTAGTATGTGAACGAAAGAGAAAGAGATGGGGGAGAAAAGAACTGAAAGGCAATCAGTTGCAACCTCCCACAAACAGTGATGGCCAGCCAGTCTGCAAGAAATGGTCAGTTTGGAAAACTGCCTCCAGATTTATTGCTGAGCATGATGCCACATGATAGGGTTCATTTGGTTCAGATGTCCCAAACTCTTCTCCTTTCCTAGTCTGCATGCTGAGTGTCAGCTTGAGATACAGAGAAGGAAGCACTGTTTGGCAACAGCCGAAACATTAATGTGTTGCAAGCACTGATTTGATCACAAGCCAAATATGGCCTGCTATGAAGAAAGCTAGAATCATAGAATTGTAGAATCAACCAGGTTGGAAGAGACCTCAAAGATCATAGAGTCCAACCCTACCGTTGTTACTAGACCATGGCACCAAATGCCACATCCAGTCTCATCTTGAAAACCTCCAGGGACGGTGAATCCACCACATCTCTGGGCAGCCCATTCCAATGCCTGACTACTCTCTCTGTAAAAAATCTCTTCCTAATATCCAACCTAATCCTCCCCTGGCAGAGCCTGAGTCTGTGCCATCTTGTCCTACTGCTGGTTGCCTGGGAGACCAATCCACACTACAACCTCCTTTCAGGTAGGTGTAGAGGGCGCTAAGGTCTCCTGTGAGCCTTCTCTTCTCCTGGCTAAACAATCCCAAC
>NW_008692038.1:0-6651 GCF_000695815.1 Acanthisitta chloris
CCGCGTGGGCTGCGTCGCCCACCGCGCGCTGAGCGGGTCCTGCTGCGCGGGGCTGGGGTCCCTTGCTGCTCCTGCCGGGGGGTGTTGGGGTTCCCACAGTGGGGGAGTTGGGGTCTCACTGAGGAGCATCCCAGGGCATATCCTGGCAGTGCTAAGGGCTGTGGGACTTGGATCCCTGATGGATTCACAGCAGAGTTTGTAGCCCTGCACTCTGCAGCCATCAGTTTGAGCTTTGCCTGGAGTGTGGCTGATCCTGTCAAACTTCAAGGGGTAATTGATGCAGCAGAATGCCCTGGCTGACAGCTGGGTGCTGCTGCAGGAGCTCAGGCCATGGAATGATGGTGGCACAAGTGCTTGGAAAGGGGAAGATGAGCCCTGGAGCGAGGAACTGCTTATTCTTGTCTCTGAGGCATAGGAATGTGTGTTGTGTTGGGACCAGGGTCTGTTTCCAGGGGCCAGTAACATGTCACAGTGATCCATGTCTGCTGAAGGGGATCTGAGCATTGGGGACACTTCATGGGGTTGAATTTAATGGCATTTAGTCACCTGCAGAGAGTTACGGTGAGGCTTGTGCTGGGGAAGTGACATCTGTAATTGCCCTGAATTGGTGGTGTGAATCAGAATAAGCACTGAAGGAGAAAAAAAACCTACCTGATGTCATGCCATGTGGCTTGGTGTATGGGTCCTGCGTGGAGCCAGAGCACTGCAAGGTGCTGAGGCAGCACAGCTGGACAGAGTGGGGCTGGAAGGTGCTGACACGGCTCAGCTGGCTGGAGTGGGGCTGGAAGGTGCTGGAGAGGGGCTGGAAGGTGCTGACGTGGCATGGCTGGCTGGAGTGGGGCTGGAGTGAAGCTGGAGTGGGGCTGGAAGGTGCTGACATGGCATGGCTGGCTGGAGTGGGGCTGGAGTGAAGCTGGAGTGAGGCTGGATGATGCTGGAGTGGAGCTGGAAGGTGCTGACAAGGCATGGCCAGCTGGAGTGGGGCTGGATGGGACTGGAGTGGGGCTGGAAGGTGCCAGCACAGCACATCTTGGTGTCCAGCCCACTGAGGGGAGTGCTGGTGTATTCTCCAGAGCTGAGCAGCTGAAACCACTTCTGAGTGCGGCGTCTCCGCAAGTGCTGGCTCCAGAATTCCTGCTAAGTGAGAAATGCCCTGCCAGGCACTGAGCTCAGCGTGGGGGGATGCAGGGATCAAACCTCTGTTTCCCCCCCACCTGCAAGAGCTGCTGATAGAGACAACAGAGCAGAATCACTGCCAGAGCCAGCCCTCTCCTGCCGACCCACCCCGGGCAGGGATCCCCATCCCACACCCCAAACTGGAGGAGGAGGGAATCCGTCCCAGGCTGGGCTGTGTGCAGCTGGGAGAGCTGGGGTGTGCTGAGCCTCCTGCTGTGATGTGGTGGGGATGGGGCAGTCCTGTTAGCACAGCTCTTTGGGCAGGGAGACAGGATCAGACGCTCATTCCCTTTAATCTTTCAGCAGTAAGTATTTAGGAAGTGCTTATCTCCGAAAAAGCCTTACATGGCTTTTGAGCTTACAGAGCTATGAGACTGCTCAGCTGTGCACAGTGGGGGTTTGCTTTCCTTTAGATCAAAATACAGAGTTAAAATTGCTGAATTCAGCCAAGAGGGCAGTTTCCCTCCGCTGGCTGCAGAGCTGGTGTTTCCTTAACAGAAAAAGAAGGTGTTTTGGGCCACTTTTAGTACTACTCTTACCTTTGGGCGTTGGAGAGCAGAGCGATTGCAGCAAGGGGCATCCAGCCTGGAGCTGCATGGGTGTTGGAGCTGGCCCAAGGAGGGACCCTTGTGTGGAGCTTTGGGAAGATGGAACTGGTCTTTGAGGAGGTGGAATGGGACTCTGAGGAGGTGGAACTGGGCTTTGAGTGGACCAGCAGCATCTGCAGAGCTTTGTGGGGCTCTGCTTCACAAAAGTCTTTCTTAACCACCTTCAAACAGAGCCCCAGGCAGCTCACCCTCTAAGTGATGCTCAGTCTGTGGAGCTGGCCCAAAGCCACCCCATGTGGCCACTTGCCAAACCCTTGCTGTCGTCCTCAGAGCGTCTGAAGGCACCTCATGATGTCTTCAGGATGCTGACTGCTGCATTGGGCTGGTGTCTGGGGACCACAGGCTGATCAGCCACGACTGGATGGAGCTCTCCTAATGGGCTGTGGCTGGGAACTTGTCTCGTTGTGGGAGAAGCTGCTGTTGATGGAAATGTCCTGGTAGCTACATCAGTCACCTCCTTCAACACAGCAATGCATCTTGCTCTTCTGAAGACTCATCCATGTGAGCTGCTGGAGCAGCTGGCAGCCAGGAGTCTGATGCTCTGTCATCATCTTTTTTCATATTTAATGCTCCGAGAAGCAGAATTGCTCCTTTCTGCCTCTTCACCACTTGTTGAGTGACCACATCTTGTCATCGCCTGGCAGTGAGCCCGGTGGGTGAGACGCGTGGTGGGAGCAGCAGGGCTGTCTGCAGGGAGCTCCAGGGCTGGTTTATGTAACACTTGTCAAGGTGAGAGGAGATCTGGGGCCATCCAGGCTCTGGTTTGCTAGGTGGTAGAGGATAGCCCTTGTCTGGGCAAGGGCACCAGTGTGGCTCTGACTCTGTGTTCTGCTAGATCGATCAGAGAACTCAGTAAAACAGCCCAAAGGTCTCACTTGTGACTTGCATTCCAATTTTCCCCCTTACAAAGCAGAAATAAATGCTGATATTGAGCAGGAGCTGCACATAAAGAATTACCTCATGACTGATGAGCAGTAGCTTTGGAGGAAGGGGGTTGAGGAGGTATGTGATGCACTTGCAGGAACCTTCTCCTGCGCTGCATCAGCCCCTTGTTGCATGGTGAGAGCTGATCCAGTGTTGTCTGCAAGTCTCATGTCACTTGGCCACGGTTTCCTGTGCTGGTTGTGTGGAGTTTAGTACTTGGGGATGAGTGTTGCAGAACTAAAATGGTTGAGGAGTTAAAGTACCTTGTGGTTTACAGTCCAGATGAGTCAAGTAGCTCAGAAGCAGCTCTGAGTGCAGTCAGGCTGCAGGAGTGATTCTCCACTCCAAAGCCCTGTCTGTCATGGTCAGGAGCGATGCTGTGGCTGTGGGTTGTTGCTGCTGCTGAACATTGCATTAAGCCAGGCTTTCATTCCTTATGAATCAGCCCTGAGCTGCTGCTCCACACGAGGAGTGAGGGCTGAGACAGCCACCTGCCTCGCATGGCTCATCCTCCTCGTGGAGTGACTGAGATAGGGCTTTGACCTGTGTGGAAAACTGAGAGAACAAACCCATTTCATTCACTGCACGTGTCAGATGAAGAGAAATGAAAACAATATTAAGATGAAACAATCACCAAGGAAGCTCAACTGCTGTAATTTCATTAAAGGCTGGTTGTGATCAAGGCATGAAATCAAGGCCATGATGGGTTTTGGGACCTGGATTGAATCAGCAGCTCAGCAATGAAGTTATGTTGGCTGAAACTATTTATCAAATCATATTAGTGCTGTGAGCAATTGGATTTCTGCATCAGGCTGAGACCAAACTGGCTGTAATTCAGCCTAAATAGCTGTGCTGAGCAAGGGGTTTGTGGTGAAAGGCTGTGCCTGACCTGGGTGACAGTGACACCTGAGCCAGGGTGGTGGGCAGTGGAGGCTGAGCTCAGCCTCTGCCCACACCTGGCCCAGCTCCTACAGGAATGTTGTCAGCATTAAATACCACTGTGCCAAATAACCTGGGGGGTTTTATAAACTTTTGTCATTGAAACCTCATTTGGGTATTCCCATCAGGAGAAGTAATTTTAGGTGTAGGTCAGGAAGCTCTAACTGACATGAAGTTTGCACAAACCAGGTTACGAGGTTTGTGTGAAAGTCAAACAGGGAAGGACTCCAAAAGCTCAGTGGCTCCAGGTGACTCTCTCCAGGTTTGATCAGCTTTAGGCTGAGGGAGGTGGGCCCAAACCCAGCAAGAGAAGAGAAGGCTCTGAGGAGACCTCAGTGCCCCTTCCAGTACCTAAAAGGGCTCTAAGAAAGCTAGAGAGAGACTTTGGACGAAGGCCTGAAGGGGCAGGACACAGGGAATGGCTTCCTACTGCCAGAGGGCAGGGATAGATGGGATATTGGGAAGAAATTCTTCCCTGTGAGGGTCTGTGGCATTGGCACAGGTTTCCCAGAGCAGCTGTGGCTGCTCTGTCCCTTGAAGTGTTCTCTGAAGTGTCTGTATGGGTCAGGGCTGTGTGTGATGAGCATTTTGGTACCAAACATTGTGTGCTGAGCTGCTGATCCGGGGTGTCCCTGCATGGAGGGAAGGTTTTAAGCAGCTGATGGTGAAACCCCTGCACAGGCAGCTGGAGCCAGTGCTTCCCTGCTGCTTTGCTCTCTGAATTTTATGTAATATCACATGTGCATGGCTGGTGAGAGCAGTGGAGGGAAGGAATGCGGCTGGTGCCCCCCTGAGCAGATGTGCAAGACAGGGACCGTAACGAGGGGAGACAGCCCTTCTCGGGGGAGGAAGGCAGGCCCACGTCCTTGGAGCACGGTGACTCTTGGGGTTGGCTCCCAAGGATCCGCTCTGCATGTTCCATCACCTTGGATAACCGTCAACAGCAGTGTCCCAGCATGCCGGTGCAGGGTTTGGCTGGAGCAGGGGAGGCTGCTGGGCAGTGTGGTGGGGGCTGTGCCTTCCCTGCAGGGAGATGTCAGTGCTTGTGCAGGGCAGGGGGAGGTTGTCCTCCCTCCAGGAGAGGTGCAGAGCTCTGAGGTGCCCATGTGGTTCTGGGGGTGTCCAGTGGCTTTGAGGGGTGTGTGTCCCTGCACAAGGCAGGGAAATGTGTTTTGGCTCCTGTGGTGACCCTGCTATGGGGCTGTTGATTTATTTGCCTTATTACAGGAGAGGTTGAGTCAAGGCTCATCTCTGAGCTCTGCTCTCATTCCTGGCTGTGGCATAGCCACTGATATCCCTGGGCTGGAATATGGCATCGCTCTGGCTAAACACACCAGTTTCCCTCTCCCTCTGTGACACACTTGGGCCATGATGGGGGTGGAGGAGCCAGGAGGGGCAGTGACTCCCTGAGGCTGCTCCAGGGCCTGCCAGCTTCCTCCAAGGAGCAATTTCTGGGAATGAGGAAGGGCAGTCAGGGCTGAGGATCCCTGGCTGCTTGTTCTCCTCACTTTGGCTCTGTGCCGTGCTAGGGTTTCAGCAGGTTTTCCTTGACACTGTTCCCCAGCTTAGATGCTCTTCCCCTGCTAATCAGCCTAACTTCTTTTTTATTCTATCCCATTACTTTCTAGCTATTCTCCCTTGTGGTTCCCTAAATAAATCCTCCCTTTCCGTGTTTACTCCTTCCAGGTATTTCAGCCTGCTGCACTGAGCCAGCACAGCTCAGTCCTCTCCCTTCCCTGACCTTTCCTTGGTCTTTTCCCACTGCTCTGTGCTGCTGGTCCTGACCCATCCCTCCTTGGGCTGAGAGCTGGAGCTGTTGTGGTGGCACAGTCCCCTCCCTGCCCGGCATCCCCACTGGTGCTGGATAGAAACATACCCACCATGTGCTGCCCTTGGCTTTCTGACCTCAAAACTCGTTGCTGTGGTGCACTGGTTACCCCAGCTGTGGTGTGCTGGTGACCCTGGGGTAGCTTCTTCCTGCTGCGCATCCCCTCTTGTCCCTGGGTCCAGTCCTTCACTCAGCCTCGTGCCAGTTGCATCCAGTCACTGAGGAAGATCTGTCCTGATGATTTCTGTGGTGAAGCTCAGCACTGCCCTTGGCTCATATCCCCAACTGGTTTGCACGTTCCTGGCTGGGATGGAAGGGTCTGAACTCATTTCCCAGTAACGATGTGGTTATCAAAGACTCGGCTGGAGCTCGGTGACGGTGCTAATGCTCTACCTGCGCTGACAGCAGCGCGTGCTTGAAAGGAGCACAGGTCCTGACACTTCTCAGCTGCTCTTTGATCTTCACACCCCTCGAGCTGTCAGCTGTGGCGTTGGGAAGGTGTCACTGTCGTGCCGTTCTGTGCCGGGGCCGACAGCAGCCGCTCGAGCTGGGACTTGGCAGCAGCTTGTTTCCTTTTCATCTCTTCTTGTTCCTAATTCTCTGTCTGACCCGTGGGGGTGACTTGGTTTGGCTGCAGAATGCAGGTTGCCCAGTGTGCCCAAGCTTCTCTCCAGCATCACTCGTGTCCCCAGGCACTGGGGGGTACCTGGCTGAGCCCCCACAGCTGGGGGTGCCCCCAGGACTGGGCAGAAACTCTGTCCCTGCCAATCCTGTCCCTGTGCCACCGCAGCATCTTGTGCCAAAGGCTCTGCCCGGCGCTGCCACATGCTGACATTGCTAATTAGGTCAGCGGCTCCTGGTGAATTGGAAGTGGATGCGGGAGGCAGAGGGGGGGCACGGGGGAGTTATTTGAGGCCTCTCCAACCTAGAAACCCAGAAAATATTTTCTGGAGCTGTTGGGTGGTTCTGGCGTGTGCTCTGGCTCTGGGCACGACCACGACCACTGCCTATCTCTCTGCCTGCTCCAAAGGGCTGCTTTTTCCTCCTTTACGCTGGGAATTTTATTTAGGCGACACTTATAATGTGAATTTGAAGCTGACAACCTAAATCAAGATCTCAATTTGCAATGCAGCACTCGAGCAGTGCATGCTTGTTAGTGGAGGCTTGGAGCGGCTG
>NW_008692038.1:6698-8611 GCF_000695815.1 Acanthisitta chloris
CCACAGGGAATCAGCTCATGCCAAGCTGAGAAAGGCATTTGGCTGAGGTTCAAAATGTGGGGTGACTGCATGTTCCCCTATGTCTGAGAAATAGAGCCCTGAGGAGATCCTGGTGGTACCTGGCTGCAGGTGAAGCCCTGGCAAAGCTTCTCCTTGGAGTACAATCCTGAGAGTTTCCACTGTGCTTCGTGTGTTACCTCTTCCCCTGTGCATCTGGCGTATTTCACAAGGGTTTTATTTAAATCTGCCTTTCTAGGCATTGTCTGAAATCTCCCTGTCACACGAAGCAAACCCAAACTGAAAACCACATTGTGAACAAGAGCGTTGCTCGCCATTTTGTACTGGAATAACGTGTAAAATCAAGGCTCGGGATAAATCAATGGCACACGGAGCATATTTACATAAAGTATATAAAGCTCTGAGTACTAAGTTTAGAGCGTGGGCTCTGTGCTCGCGAAGCAGCGTGTTCCGACTGGCTGAGCCGTTGAGACAAGCCTTTCCTTAGCAAAGGAATTAGCAGGCTCCTTGCAGAACCAGCCTGAGAGCAGGGATGTAAATAAGGCTTGAACCTGCGTATTTAAATCGTGGTTAAGACTAAAGCTCTCCCGTTGCTAAGATAAGGGTTTCTCCCTGTGTTGTGGTGTGTTGGGGCTGGAGCTGTGCCCGCCCGCCGTGCCAGGGCATGGCAGTGGCTGACCCAGGCGTGGTGATCCTACAGGGAATCGTGGTGGGATGGTCCTTGTGCTACTGAACCAAATTAGCTGGAGTTGGACTCATTTCACTCCTCACCTCCTCGTTCTTGATGGCCCAGTTAGGAAGTTAAGCAGGATGAGTTTGGGGCTCGGGGTCTGTGTGTGTTCCTGTGCTCCTGCTATTTCAGGGTTGTGCTTTCCATCCAGAAATGGGGCTCTCCAAGAGGGGGAGCATCATCCTACTGCTTCCCATGGAATAGAAGCTTTTTGGGGAGCTGCATGTGGGGCTTGGTCCATCCCAGGCATAGCAGGGCTGCGATGGAGGGGCTGTGGCACCCAGGGTGGTGCTTGAGGCATCCATACCCCTGACTCCCATCACCACTGCCAGGCTGACACCTCTGGGCTCTGTCCCTGTGCTGTTCCAGGGCTAATAATACCTGGGAGGAGGCAGAGCGCTGCTGTCCTGAGCCCACTCCAGGAGCGATGCCTTCCCCAGGCACATCCTCCCACTGCCGCCTGCTCCCGCCCGTGGGCATGTGCCCTGGGCTGCTGCCACCTCTTCCCTGTGCCATGCTGGCCCCAGAGCCTCTGTGCCACTACAGCCTGGCTGCCACTGGCTTTCCTGGTGCTTTCCCCTGTATTTTTGCTGGGGGACGATGCCAAAGTCTCCATCACTTCTACTTCCGCACCCAGTGGCATCTGCTCAGTTCGTTTTGCTTATCTCTGTTCCTAAACAAGGGTGTTTGCACTGGATTTTCTCATTTTGGAGGGGGAAAATTCTCCTTGAAACAGAATTGTTGGTTGCAAACTATGTTTTTGACCCATTTCTCACTGACCCCTTTCTCCCACCCATGTTAATGTTTGTGGGTAGACCCAAAACCTGCTGGCTCTGGCACAAGCCACAGGGTTTGATCTTGGGGGGATGCTCAGAGGTGGGAACAGGAACAGGAGCAGGTCTAGCCCCAGAATAATCCCCCTTTGAAGTCTGGGATGTCACTGATTCTCACTGCTTTTGTTGGTTTGCTCCATTTTGTGTCTGCTAATAAATATTGTAGCAAGCTAAAAATATCTGATAACCATGAAGAAAGCAGCAAAGCTGCTTTGGGCCCTGAATTTCCAGTGTAATTCCCATCTCGGAGAAGCTCAGGCTGCCTGAAGCAGGTCCAGCCCTGCCTGGGCTGGAAGTGGTTGTGGCTGTCCAGCATGGTGTTGCCATCCCAG
>NW_008692038.1:8653-9210 GCF_000695815.1 Acanthisitta chloris
GGTGAGAGATGCTTCTCTTGGAGCCTCGGTGGCTGTTCTCCCAGTGCCGCATAACAGGTGGAAGCTCCTTGCAGCAGAGCTGGAAGCATCCAAGAGGATGGAGGGAGGAGAAGTGGCTAGGTTGGGGGGCTGGGCACACCTCATGCCCTGCAGTTCCCTGTGCCACATTTCCATTGCACAGGGCAAATCAGGCAGGCTGCCCCAGCCCACCCTGTGTGCCACCATCGTGCCGGGTACGGTGCTGGCAATGCCTGGTGTGGCACAGCTGTGCTGGCAGACGTCCCGCAGGGAGAGCAGGAGCCAGCCAGGTGCCTCTGGCTGCCAGGTCTGCAGCATCTCTGCCTGTTTCTGGCAGGGCCACAGTGTCTGCCAGTCCCAGGGTGTGGCACCAGGGAACAGCCACCCCAGGAGTCCTCGTTGGAGGGTCCTGTGCCAGTGTGTGGCACTGCCCCGGCACCGTCCCCACATTCCCCATGGCTGACTGGCAGTTACAGACCGACAGCAGTGCTGGTAGAATCAGCTTGTCTGGTGGCTGTGTGTTGGATGGATCCACGTGC
>NW_008692039.1:0-5680 GCF_000695815.1 Acanthisitta chloris
GCCGCGGACCCCTCTGAGCGCCGTCCCCCCGAGGAGGAGGCGATCCGCCGAGGATCTGCTTCCCGGAGCGGGCGGGAGGGCTGCGCGCTCCTCCTGGCTCCCGCTCTGCCTTCATCGTGGCAAGGGAAGCCCATGGCGAAGCCGTTGGGTTTGCGGTGTCAGCCCCGCGGGGCAGCCCGGAGGCTGCGGGGTCTGGAGTGGGGCTCCCACCGCTCCGGGGCTCTGCTCAGAGCCTCCCCGGGCTCCGACAGAACCCTGCCCCCCTAAGAGCAGCAGGCCCATCGCCAAGGTGACAGGTCAGCTCTGCAGTGTCGCAGGGCAGGTGTCGGTCCTGCCAAATCAGTGATGCCGACGGGGGAGTGCAGAAAAAGAGCCACAATAGTGTGGATTAACCAGACATGTAACGATGTGTTCCCTGCCAGGACACTCACATCCAGGGCCATGTGTGAAGGAAGCTCACCAAAACACTGGTGCTAACCACTCTTTAGGGAAGGCATAAACAAACTGGAAAGATCCCAAGGGAGGGCAAAAATAACATGAGATTTAAAACCATGACTTATCGAGGTGGAAGGAACTGATAGAGAAGACTAAGGAAGAACCTGCTTTATTTCCTTCACTATAAAAAGTAATTATAAACTTGATGGTTATCTATTGTTCTCTGCATTAACCTACAGGTCCAAGAATGAGAAGGACATACACCTCAAAATGTGGAGAGGCAGGGGGATGTGTGAGGTTATGGGGAGACACAGGGTGCAGTCCCACCAGTGTCAATCCACCAAGATACGGGACAAGAGCTCCAGGGACAGCAGTGGGGATGAAAGCACAGAAAGAGTTGGAAGCGGAATGGAGAGTGAGGGAAGTACAGCAATGATGATGGGAGATTTAAGGGCACTATAAAAAGCAGGGAACAATTGTCCCTGTATTTATGGCAGCGAGGACATAAAGATGGGCTTAATCTGCAAGAATAGTCAGGCTGGACTGAGAGGGGGGAAAAGAGGACTGACAAGGTGCTAAATCAAGGTCAGGCACTCATGTGGGGGAGTGATTCAGGTACACTCCACCCTGCCTAGGGCAGGGGAACGGATGAAGTGATCTTCCATGGTCCCTCTTCCACTTCTCTCTTCCCCTGGCCCTGCCAGGTTTGTGTTGTTTGATCTCACTTCTGGTACTGCAGCAGCCTGGTCCCTCCCCAGGCTCACAATAACCTCCTACACTGTTCATCCTTTTATTTTTGTGCCATTTACCATAAAAGTGTCCTGTATCTTTGAAAACTGTTTTGCAGTCCTCTCTATTTCACCATTTTAATAAAGGCAATGGCAGGATTGTCTGACTTTGTCTCTTGCTATCGAGGCTGCAGTGAGGTCTAAGCCAAACTCACACCCAAACTCTACAAATATTTGTGATGATTCCAGGAAACATTTTGCATAGTATTTTCTTCCAGAATATTGTATCATATGAATAACTGTTTATTGATAAGGCTGAGTACATCTCACTGCATATATACCTATGTTTAAACAAACCCTCAGTTACTCTCTTTTCCCTTAAACTTTTAATTTCGATTTCTGTTTTCTTCCGTAGACAAAAATTCAGAGTGCTGCTGCCTCATGGCAAGTGCTCCAGCAGTTTCTGTTCCTCCCTGGTCTCTGCTGCTAAATATAACAGTGCCAGTTAGTCAAAACAGGGAAATCCCTCCCTGCCCTAGGCACAGGCTCTGCTCCAGTGGCTCTGGTGGGTACCAACCCACAGGTGGGTGCCTGGTCCCTACCCCTCGGGTCTCTCAACAGCAAGTTGCTGGATAACGAGAGCTGATGCCTTTCCACAGGATTGACAGATACCGCAGGGACCTTCCACAGAAGCTTTAACCACTCTGAGTTTTGGGAAGCATTATAAATCATCCATGTCACACAGTCACAGCTCCACCTCCTAAGAGCTTTCTCCTTGCTTTGGTCATGAAAATTAATAGCCATCAAATAAATGAGTGTTCATGGAGAGAAGAAATGTAACTCCCGTACACAAGCTCTGCTGCCAGCAAAATTCACACCATGCCAAAACAGCATCACAATGCCTGTAAGGAGGCAGTTTTGTCTAAGTCCCACAGTTGTTTCACATCGGCCCTACACTGACAGGGACTGCGGCGCATGGCAAGAGATGGGTTGGAGGGCTGAAAAGGAGCTGGGTACCGGGTACTAGGAATCAAAGCACAAAATCTATAAAAGGCTTTCCCATGGTTAAGTTTTTGAATTTGGTCTGATTTTCCTTCCAGCTCCCACACAGCACAGGCCAGTGCCCCAGCCCAGCACAGGCATACTACCAAAGGTCTGAAGCATTGCTCCATGCACATCCCACCACTTTGCTCCTGTGGGGAAACACCAGATATTTCAAACACCACTGTCCTTTACACCTTACACTCCTTTTTGACTTTATTCTGAATTCCCATCCCTCTCTCTTACTGTTTTCAGTGTTACTAACACATTACTATCTCTCACCAGTAACATACAGTGTCACAGCAACCCTTGGGGCTGGATGCCGTGACAGGCAGCAGTCGTGCAGTGGTGCCCTGTTGCCAGAAACTAAACACAGACTCCCTACCTCCTTCCCCTGGAGCAGCCTCCTATTTTCAGCCATGAGTTAATTCCAGCCTCTGTTGCTGCAGACTGAGACTCCCATGACACCTGTTTTTTTAAAATTGGGTGTTCATCCCCAACCAACACAAAAAGAAGACTCCAAGGAAACCACAAGGCACATCAACATCAGAGAGGTCAAGGGACAAAGACAACATTAAGTTTTGTTTCAGGAAAATACACCATGAATTTGTTTCATAGAAACATAAAAAATCCTGAGCTGAAAGGGACCCACATGGATCCTCAAGTCCAATTCCTGCCCTGCACAAGACACCCCAACAATCCCACCATGTTCCTGAGTTGTCCAAATGCTGCTTGACATCTGTCAGGCTTGGAGCCGTGACCACTGCTCTGAGGAGCTATTCCAGTGCCCAGTCACCCTCTGGGGGAAGAGCCTTTCCCTATTATCCAATCTAACCCTCCCCTGACACAGCTCCAGCCATTCCCTCGGGTCCTGTCACTGGTCACCAGAAAGACGAGATCAGTGCTGCCCCTCCACTGTCTCTTGTGAGGAAGATGCAGACTGCTATGAGGTTTCAAAGAAGTTTAGTCTAGATCAGAAGAAAACCCATGACAATTGGTGTTCCATCATATTTTCTATTCACCTGCCTCCCATGGCTTTGTGTGTCCTTACAGAGAGAGCAGCAGCAGTGCAGATGGACCCTCAGATAACATAACCCTGGCTGCACAGCTCCGATAGGCTCTGGGAGTGAATATTGTACTGGGCCATTTGTGCTCTTCCTGTTCCTGTTCGAGCACAAAGGGCTTCATGAGGCCGTTTCCTCCCTGAGCACTGACATCACTGCGCTAGGCATTCTCAAAGCCCTTGTTCTGATCACCAAGTTTCTGTACAAACTCTTCACAGCCCAAATTCCTCTTAAGTAATGTTTGTAGGCTAGTGGCAGCACAAGTGACCTTTTCTATACACAGAGCTAGCTTTATAAGAAGACCAGTGCCTAAACTCTGCATACTGGCCCTGCCCGGGCATTGGCAGCATGATTGGTGCGTGGGTGCCCAGCTGCTCGTGGCTGCAAGGGCAGCTCCTATCTGCCCCCTCCACCCCTGGTCACAAGGCTGAGCTCCACAGATTGGTTGCATTGGTAGTTAGGTTTATTTAATTTACTTTCCCCATCTTAGTCCATTTTCAGATGGGAATGAGCTGCCTGCTGGTTTGAATGCTACTGCCTGCAGTGGGACAGCCCTGTCAGCTGCACAGGGAGCTGCTAGCACTGCCTCAGGTACTGCAGCCTGCTGGGAGCTCCACTTGGATACCTCCCTCTGGGACAAGGCACAGCTCCAGTCTGCCCCATCACTGGCCTTTTGTCCTGGGCACCAGTGATGGTATTTCTCACTATATCCTGAAAAGTGAATGCATTCAACTCACATCAGTTTCTGCAGGCTACATGGGGTCAAACCCTAGGGCATGTATGGCAAGCACAAGCTCTGTCATAACAAGATGTCCAGGCAGGGCAGGGTAAAGGGGAAACCACAAGGAAATCTCAGACCTAGAAGTCTCCCAGGTCATCATCCAATACCAACAACAATCACCATCTGGGATCCCAAATGCCACAACAGACTAATTATCTTACAGCAGAGAAAGAAAGAAATATGTCATTGCACATATTGCCACGATTTCATGTGTCACTCAAACTAAAAGGCATAAATCAGGACTTGAGGGCAAAGAGAAACATTGCAGAGAAAGTCTTCTGAGAGATATTTTTTATCTTAGAGTCCCTATATGCTATTCCAACTGGAGCAAGAAAGAGGAACTCTCATGGCTGAGCCAGTGCAGCCCTGGTGCAAGTAAGGCAAGAGTCTGACCGCTGAAATAGTGCCATGGTGCCTGCCCTTCCCTCTGAACCCAGGAAGGCAGGCAGCAGGGCCAGCAGTGACACAGTCCAAGCTGGCAGGAGCCCCAGAGCACAGCAGTGGGACACCAATGTGTCCCACAGCCCAACATAAGGATGGCTATGGACATCCTCCTCACAGCTATGCCTCAAGCAGAACAAACACTGCAGAGCAGAGGGGCACAGGGACTGCTGTACTCTAGCCTCTCACACACACAGACACAAACCACAGTGCAAATCCACTGAACTCCAAGTATGTCCCGTGTCTTCATTTGGTCTCAAAATAGCTGCAGTACAACAGTCACAAAATAAACCTGCACACTGATTTTTCTTCCCCCCGGCCTTTACTAAAGGCAGACACACAAGTTACTTCAAACCCAGACTGAAGACGGCTGCAACCCCAGAGAAGCCGTTGGCTTCCTGATGCCCTTATTTGTGCAGCGCTGGGGAAGCTCAAGTTCCCCAAAAAGGCCTGACATGAGCTGTAGTGCTGCAGCCACAGAGAGCTCCACTGCCTCCCTGCTCCTTCCGGACCTGCTTCCGCGGCTGCTGCACGGCGCACGCGGATGTTGCTTCCCGCCAGGCCAGAAGGCATTTTCGGTTTTAATGATATCATCTGCATGTGCATTTTTGTAAAGATAATGACAAATTTCTGACTTGGCCCTTCCACCCTCTTATCCTTTTATTTTAAAGCCTCCTGCAAGTCTTAAGTGATAATATTTTTGTTAAAAGTAATAAAATACTTATAATCTCTGCCAGTCTAAATTAAGGAGCAAAATCAACACTGCAAATCCCCAGCAAATAACTATGATACTTTTAACAGCTTTTGCACTTTCTGCAGAGGTGATTCCTTTCCTGCTTTGCAGGTCATGTTGGAGCCCTCTCAGCAGCTCCAGGTCTGCTCCCCTCCAGCCTCTACGGGAGCAGTGTGGGTGCTCAGCCCAGTGACTGCTGCTTCTGATCCAACACTGTGTTTAGTCATGGAAAACTGGTGGGCTGTTTGCCGGCAGCAGCGGATTTCACAGCAGGAAGCTGAGGGTTCACTCTCCGAGGATTAATGTCATTTTAATTTCCCATGGGCTTAACCAACAACCCCCCAGGGAGCCAGAGTGATGCTCCAGAGATGGGCTAGTGGGACCCTGCAAAGGAACAGCACTCAGCCCCACTGGGAAATGCACCCAAAGTGGGGCACAGCCCATGCCAGCCCTGTTT
>NW_008692039.1:5710-52923 GCF_000695815.1 Acanthisitta chloris
TCATGGGGCTCCTCTGAGCACATGAAAAGTTTTCTCTGCACTGCTCCAGCACAGTAAGAACCACAGGGCAGAAACTGACAAAACTGTAGTCAAAGCAGGAGAAAAGAGAAGATGCAGCCGCTGGCGCCATAGCAGCGACTTCCGCACCATGTTTGTCCTGCATGTCCCTGAGAGCAGGTCAGAGCTCGCTCAGGGGGAGCCCTGAGGTGTCCCTCTGCACCCCAGCATATGCCACGAAGGGTCTGCATTGGGGTCTGATTGCAACTTTTAACACTCTTCAGAACCACAGAGTTTTGTTACTTAAACTTTGCATAACAATCTTACATTTAGTGCTCATTTCTCTAACATATTATTTAAACTGCTCCTAACTCATCTCAAGACAGCGAGACCCATACATGAAAGCAACGCAATGAAATACAACATAATAAAACCATCCAGCTCTGCGAACTCACCATCACCCACCGACAAGGGAACTGAGCTGCTGCAATCTGTAGGACTGGTGAGGACCATGCAGTGGGAGGAAAGGCTCAGTCCTCACCTGGGGCTCCTTTGTGGCGCATCAGGCGCGCAGCAGCACTGCTGGCACAGCCACCGCCTCCTTGGCGCGCGCGGGACCAATTACAACGTGCTGCTCTCTGCAGCCGTGGGACGGTGGCCTGGCAAGGTGGAAGTGGTGACTGGACACTTACTAAACCTATAGGGTCAAGGGTGTGAAGTGAGCCCTAGGTACAGCAGTAACCATGGCCACAGGCTGGGGTTTGCATGTAGGTTTTCTTAAAGAAGCAAAAATTATCTTCAGCTCATAAAAAAAGGACTTGTCAGAGGAAGTGCTCTTGCATGGTGGCCGCAGCTTGAACCGCAGTGCAGCTCACTGCCGGAGGAGCTCATGTCTGGGGCACAGACATGCAGTTTGAAATGCTCCAGTTGAAGATGTCTACTGGAACCTGTTAATCTGCCCACTGGCATCTGGTGTGGGAAACAGGCTCAGGCTGCTGACATGGCCTTTGCCTGCAGTCCCTGGAAATGGAGCGATGACTGGGGCGGTGCCCCCGGGGCTCCTTCCTGCTGTGAGCCACAGATAACGGCTGCCCGGCCAGCACACTGCCAGCAGCACCCACAACGTGGCCAGCATCACCAACCAGAGACTTTCAGACCCAGGTTTTCTATTTCTGCCATGGTTGCTGCCATCCCTGGGCTTCCGACCCCAGCAGCCCTTCCACTCAAAGGTCCACTGTGCTCCAAGCTGGCTAGAGACATCCCTCACTCAACCCAGGGGACAACACTATTGCCCCCAGGCTTCGCTGGTCACTGCCAGCCTTGGTAATAAATCCGCAGAGTGACTGCAGCCTGGCAGTGCCCATGGCAGGCATGGCCCAGGGCAGGGGATGCCCATAGGTACCCGCTCTGGAGCTGGTCCCTGCACTACCCATGCTCCAGAGTGTGCTGGAGGTGTAACATGCAGGTAAAGCATCCTGGAACTGCTGCTGAGGGACCCTGCAGCCAGCACCAGCATGGCCATGGACTGGATTGCCTGTCATCTCTTTCTGCTCCTGCAGCAGTGTCCCACTCCACTCCTGCCATGCACCAGAGCACTGTGGTCAAGGCATGAGGGTTCACCACCGTCCCACCCTATGAGATATTGCAGGAGTTGAGGGAACAGCTTTCCATGAGTCCCACAGCCCACCCTGTGACACATACCAGCCAACCCTGACCTGTCACAGCCTCAGCTTGGCAGCAAAGTGGAGGGAGCCTGTCTGCACAGTCTTTCTTAGGCTGCAGTTATTAAAATATTGAGTTCCTTTGGAAGGGCTTTCTTCTCTCTCAGCCCAAATGCCCTCCTGTAGGGGCTGGCCAGGAGAAGGAGAGCTGGGTCAGAGCACAGCGTCACTGTCTGCCTCTTGCACCCACGCTGGAACATCCCTGCAGCCTGACAGCTCATCGAGCTTCTGCATGCCCCCAGGCTGAAGTCACAGCCCTGCGCGTGACCCGTTGCTGTGGAGATGCGGTTGCCGCAAGCACAGAGCACAGCGCCGGGAAGAGGAGCCGAGCAAAAGCCTTCCTCTCCCTGCAAACGTCATCAGAGCCTGCAAACCCCATGGAGGAGGATCTTTGGAAAGGAGTGAGCATGTGTCTGCTTCTGGCTGTGCTGGGACAACACATGCCAACCTGGAGCCACAGGTACCATCCCGGAGCCCCACGTGCCATCCTGAGGGCAGGTGTCTGCACCAGCACTCATGCCATCGGGAGCAGCAAGGCCAGTGCCAGGTCACCATGCTGTTGAAGGGTTTTCTATTCAAGGTATATCAGTAGCTTTACTGATCAATCTCCTGATTATGTTCTTTTCATTATTTTTTCCAAATTTTGGTCAGGTCTTTGGCTCTGTTTTAAAAAATGATAACTGTAAAAGCTTTCAGGGGCAGGAGCATTTTGTTTTGTTTGCAAAGAATGAGGAGGCTTTGGTTAACCTGTAAAAGATTATCTGAATCAGAGGAAATGTGGGAAACATATGGACAATCTCTCCTCTCCCTCATTAGGAGATAAAGTGTTCTCACTCCTCATTTTCACCCCAGTGTTGGAGATAACAGCTTTGCCTTCCTGCTGGATATCATGTCAAACAGATCCAGACTGGAAACAAAGGTCTCTTCTCTGATATGGGAACTCGAAGCAGGATCCTCATGTTTTTGTAGTAAACCCCAGTGTGATTTGCAATAATATACTAGGGCTGCAGGAGACCCTTTGTACCTTCTTGTGTTGTTTAGGCAGCTTTCCTATGTTCCTTGAGGAATTGTGTGACTGGAGGCAGACCTGTGCTGTGGGCACACCAGCCTGGCTGGTTCTGGGCAGCAGTAGGAGTATCTCAACATCACTGAGCTCCATCCCATACAGGATTAGTCAGGCTGGAAAAGCCCTTTAAGATCATGGAGTCCAGCCATAAAACAGGAGGGGGTTTTCTCAAGGAAGCAAAACCTGTAATTCCCCAAAGTGGAAGGCATATGTAAATGCAAAGTGCATCAGGTAAAATGACTGACACTTATTTGGCTTCTGTGTTTGGCATTTTTTCCCTTCAGAAGGTACATCCCAGAAAATTGATGCTTCTAAAGGCCTTCCTGCTGTATTCTTGGACTTTTGGGTGTTTTACTAAATGTCTGCAGACATGAAATAAAAGAAAGTTTAAGAAGTTTTCAGATATTCAGGCCTAGGACTTAAATAATTTTCTTTTTCAGTCCTACTTGTTATCATCCCACTGCCTGGTAGTGGAACAGCCAGTGGAACTCCCCTCCTTCCCTGCCTTTCACAGCCTCCCTGGGCTTCCAGAGCAATGACATTCCTGCCCACACCAACTCAGCCAGATTAAATATTAACTCCTGGAAGTGTTCCTCATTTCTCTCACTTATCATTTAGGTGAGGCTCCCCAAGCTCTGAAGTTTGCCGGTACCACGGTGCCTGTAATGCTGACAGCACATCCTGGGCACTGCCAGCAACTCTCCAGAGGACGGTGTTCCCCTCCTGGCGTAGAGGTGCAGGTGGGTGCAGCCAGAAACACCCAGCCCTGCTCAGCTGCTGTGCTGTGCAGCACGTGGACACCCAACCCACCACCCTCAGCGCACAGGCATCTTATCCAACTACCTTGTACGACCGAAACCTCAGGCACTCTGATCTCATCTCCAAATCTGCTATTTCAAATCTGAGCTGCCCAGCTGTAGGGTCTGTGAGGGGCATTGCCCATCCGCTGTGTTCAGCGCCTAAATGGCAGTGGCATCAAATACTTAATAAAGAAATGAAATTCTTCATGGAAAGACTGTAGCCAACTGTTTATTTACTCTCATACTTAACTCAAAGCACGGCTGCTGCTGTGCGAACAGGAGCAGGAAACGCTGCTCTGGGTGAAAGCTCTGGAGTTCTGGCATTTTATCAAAGCATTCCCTTTACTTCCAGAGGGTTTGTGTATCTGTGATCCAAAGCAGCCACGTTTCAAAGTGTTCTGCTGCAAAACTGCCTAGGGGCAACAAGTGAAAGTACATGGCGAGTCTGCCTTCACACAGAACACAACAATTCCAGGGATGGAGATGTTTTTAAAGCATCACACTCTAGAGGACAACGATCAGTTTTGTCTGACATTTGTTACAGCAGCATCAGCTGATCAACATGGGCTGGGGAGCAGTATGGTCCAGATTCACTGCTGAAATGCTGAGAGCTGTTCATATTGCTGGCTGGCTTCAGCACTGGAGTGGCAGAGGGGCTCCAGAATAATGCAGACTCTCCCATACAGTGAAATAATGCACAGCCTCTCCTGCATAGTGAAATAATACACAGCCTTCCATACAGTCCCACACTTCATAACATAGTCACACTACCAGCACTGCCACAGAGGGGCAGACAGTGACAGAGAGCACAGTCCTCTCCTACCAGCAAGGTACATTAAAATTACATTTCAAAGTCTGATTTCATTTTGATGTGACCATGAAAAGTTGTTGCAGCTTGGCCTAAACATACTCTGAAATATTACAGTATAAGGAGCCAGGCAAATGTGCCTTTCTGTGCCCTCCACATTTTTAGCCAAATAACAAGAATGCTATTTTTCCCCATGTTTGAACGAGCTGTGGTGCCAGCAATGCCTAACTCCAGCCTGATGCCCTGTGACAGCACCCTATGCATTTTTGCACGCTGGTGTTAGTGTCACACCCCTTCCACCAGCTCCAGCAAAGCTAAATCCATACCTCTCCCCTCTTAGAACACCAAGCTCATGTGCCAAGAGGAAAATGCCATTCCAGTCTTTCTAAGGCAGTTGCAGGGCCTGGCTCCAGTGGGAGGGCTATGGCCAGTGGCAGTTCCACAGCTGAGCCCTGACAGAGCTGAGACATGGATGGGCAGTGGGAGCATGACAGGAAGCAGCACAGAAGTAAAAGCACAGCCAGTGGCTCTTTGAGAACACTGCAAGCCTCTCCAGCAGCTACCAGAGACATCATGTCATAAATCTTCCCAGACAGCCAGTGAACACCCTGCCCCAGTCCTGCCTGATCAGCCCTGCAGCAGGGAGAGGGAGTGGGGACAGGGCTGCAGGGACCCCCAGGCTTTCCCACCGGCAGTGCCATCACCTGCGTGGGCACAGCCCTCCCTGCCCCTTGTCCTGCTCTCAACAGCAAAGTGCAGTCCCAAAGGGGTTGGAGACTCTAGTGTCAAGGCACAGCTGTGAACACTCAAATCAAAACACCACCTGTGAGTGGGGTTTGAGGGTGTCATCTCTGGGGGACAGGCTGTGGAGGGGCAGCAGGACCTGCCACCAGAGGCCTCAGCATCAGGTCAGTGATCCAGTTCAAGGCAGCAGGGAAGCCTGGCAAGGAGCTTGTTGCCATATTTCAGCAGTTTCCCTCTGCTCCAGGGGAGGATGGTGGAATGTGCTGGAGGAAACAGGGCTGGAGGCACATTCTGGGCACAGACTAACTGCAGGAGGGCAGCTCAGGGGACCTGGGTTCTGCTGGGGAAGAAAGCACTGGGAGACGGCATTGCTTTCTTTTTGCACTTTATGGAAGTGATGCTGAAAGTTTTCCTCCAACCTTGCAAACTGGAGAAGTCAAACCAATATATTCTTCTGTCTCTTCAGCAAACCACAGTCCTCAATCTCTTTATAAGATGCTGCTAATTCCCATGGGTCTAGTTGAGACCTGCTTTCAGGCACATCATCTGCTATGAGACACCCTCCAAACAACCATTTTTATGGCGCTTATTTTCCCAGCCTGAGGAAGTAACCAACACAGATAAAGTATTTTGGGATGAACACTGTGTTCACAACATATAAGAGGCCACATCGCTTTGTAGAGCAACTTCTCTGGCCAACAGTCCTTGTCTGGATGCACTAGCCTCTCCCTGTTATGTCCAAAGTTAAAGTTATCAGAACAAAAAAGTGTGAAGACAACAGAAGTATCTGTTGTGTCTTGCTCTCACAAAAGCTATGTCAAAAGAGACCATTTCAGAGATTTTTCTGTAATCACACATTGCTCCAGAACTACAAACAGGATGAGGGACCCCCCAGTTAACCAAAGCATGGTGACATGCACAAGCCCTGACAGACACAGGACAGAGAATACACCATCCACTTCACTAACACAAAGCAAGGTGTTCCATGATCTGCTTTTCTACAACACAACAGTTTGTAGAAACATCCATCCCATTTGTCAGTGTCCAGGCTCCTGGCTGCATTCTGGCAGGGCAGGCCCTTCCACAACCTACCATCCCACTGACAGAAAACCAAAGCAGTGCTCACCCAGTACAGACCAGTTGCTGCAATCGCTCCAAGCCACAGGCATACTGGGACAGAGAGCGACATCCTCAGAGCCAGAGTTAATGATCAGCTCATTCCATAAACACCAGCTGGATTCTCTAATTCAGTATTTAAAGTGGCACTCTTTACAGTTAGGCAGCAAGCATAGCTGCATGCCAGAAAAATCAGATTGCAGCTTACTGAACATTAGGGCATTTTAATTGGGTTTTTAGGGAAAAAGGTGCTATCCTTTGTGCCTTGTATTTTTGAAAAGGATATAAAGAGAAGTGTGAAATATACTATTACAGAAGCACAGAAAAAATAAAGAAGTGGTGTAACCAGACAGTGAGCCCATTAAACAGATTTACAGGCTGGCTGTCACAGGCATGAAGCAGAAACCTTTTTAAAATAAGATTTAAGCAGTCCAAGGAATAAAACTTAAGCCTTACATGCTAAGAAATACTGTTTTCAAAACTTATGTTCAGTGATATCAGTACAACAGCCTGCATCACTGTAATGACAGGCAGCAGCTTCCAGAAAAAAATGCTGATTTCTCTGATATTATTTAAAATAGGAATAAAGTAGCTAAGAGGAAGCATTTAAGTCTGTTTATTTTTATCTTTGTCTTCTGTAAAGCAATGCTGGGTGTTACACAGAGCAGTCTGAAAAGCATTTTAGAAGGTAAACAGGCTTATTCTTCCTCACAGGGGCAGCAGGTATGAAAAAGCTGCTTTCATAAATATAACAGAAGTCACACCAAAACCCTTGGAACCTCATATGTCACAGTGAGCAGAGGAACTGTTAATGAGAACAGGATAATTGTAACTAAACATTAATTCCTCTCTATTTATTTTGGTCCAAGGTCAATCCCGATGTTATTTCTTCCCTTGCCAAGTTGTACCAAACACTCTGCCCAAAGGTGTTGCAAGCAGGAGAAAACAATGGCTGAATTAACCTCTAATGGGAACAGGAAAAGTCATTTCAGGCTCCTTTGAGGATACTACTGAAATCCCTCTAGGAAATAACAGAAATCAAAGCAGAGGTGAGAGCATCTGCCCAGCAGCTCCAGCTCAATGAGCAAGGTGAGGATAGACACTGGTCCTGGGGAAAAGTAAGGACAGGGGCTGAGACAGGCACTCAGGGGTCACAGCACTCATCCTGAAACACAACCAAACTCTGAATTTAAAGGGATTTTATAGAAATCAAGCCATCCTAAGCATCTTGTGACACTTCTCTATGTGAAGCAAACAAGCATCATGAAGCACCACCATTGCATAGTGACTGCCCTGAAATGCACAACCACTAATTAAAAGCACTCTGAAAGCCAAATAGGCACTGAAAATAAATTGCTCCCAGATCAGGAAAAGGTTATTTCCCTGTGACAGAACTATACACACAAATCTCAGACAAGCCAACATTGCTAAGGGCAGTCAATAGCTAAACCATTCCCTGTGGAAATACTGGATTGAAATATCCAACAGAAACCAGAATGTCTCCACACACTATAAAGAAAAGAAATAGTTAAGATGATAAAGTACTTCCTTTTCACTCAAAAATATATTATTAGATATAAAATTATGGCAACTGAACCTCATGCACAAGGTTTTTAATTCAGGCCTCTGTAGAAATGTGCTCTAACAGGATGATGTTTGTTTTCCCTGGCTGCTGGTCAGCCTGGAGAGCCCCCAGCCATTGTGCTCCTGCAGGAGGAGGATTTCCGCAGCAAACCTGCCAGGGAAACACAACCAGGCATCCCAGGAGCTGGATTTCACCAGGAGAATGGCAAACTCCCCAAGAGCCAGGAGGTGTTCTATAACAAAGTAGATGTGAGCAGCCCAAGGGCCACTGTGTAAAGCCATGTCCACTTGAGACTCTCCATGGGCTGACTAGGGGAAAGGAGATGTGGGGACAGGTTATTTAAAGGGAAGAAGAGAAAGTCCAAATTGTTTTTAAAGCTACAATTCCAAGGATGGAGAGATTGGAATGATTCACAGATCCCAAGCCTTCTGCCAGATCAGCCAAGGACAGAGGTTCCTGCATCCCTGCAGAGCCCATGGAAGCAGCTCCCTACTGGTGCCTTGGGTTACACCAGCATTGTGAGCTTCCATTTACCGGGGTTACTCCTGTGTACTTTCACTTATAACCCAGCTCTATAGAACAGCTTCTTGCACATTGCCTCCCAGTTGCTGTGGCTGCAGAAGCCACAGGCCCTGTGTGCCAACCCTGCTTCCGTGTGCCACATTTCACAACCCTCCCACTCGTGTTGCAGGAAGAGCCTTAGCCCGGACCAGTTCCCCGTCACGTTGCTGCACGAACACCCAACACACGTTTCCGTTGCCAGATAAGCCAAACTGGGTCACTTTGATTCTCTGCAGTAAACTCCAGCATCTGTCTGACAGTCCCAGCACAGCCCAACACCACACACAACTCTCACAAGCTCCGTCTCTCCAGCAGATCTCCTAACCAGGCTTTCCCAAGAAATGCCACATTCAGCAATATTTTTTTCTGCTGTTAAGTTATTTAGTTAGAAAAACACATTTGAGAACTGTCATCTCATTCTTACCTTTTCAGCTGGTTCCTTCCTTGTGTGCCCATGGCACAGCACTGTGGGTGCTCCCACCCACAGCACACAGAAAGCATAGAGATCCTTGTGCATACAGGGAAGCAGCACCACAGCTCCTATTTAACCCCTCTGGGCCCTATACCCTGTCTGATGGAGCTCCTGGGCCAGGTGGGATTCATCCCCTGCTCCAGCTCATCAGCACTAACAGCTGCCCCAGCCCCTCACCTGGGCAGTGGGACACTCCCCAGCCCCTGCCTGGCACTGCATCTCCTGGCTGGGCAGGTTAACAGCTCCCTTGCTGTATTTCCACTGGATGTTTGGAAAGCTGGGCTGTGCCAGGCTCAGTCCTCACCTTTCCTACCAGAAAGAAAGAATCAAGCTGACAGCGGGTGGGACACGTCTGCTCCTAGAACAGCACTCACCAAACAGAGCAGGTCTCTGGGAAGGGAAAAAAATTCCTAAGACCAAGCCTCAAAGCATTTGAGAGCGAAGGATTTGTTTCAGAAGTCAGCAGGCAAGTGGCTAGTTTGCTTTATTTATCAAATGACTTAATGATTTCAACTAGAAGGTTATTCGTGTGACCTTCCATCCTGTGACCCTTCCATGACTACGTCAGGAAGTGAAGCAAGAGTGCAGGAGAGGACAAAACAGCATTTAAATGTTCCACTTCACTTATGTGGGTCAAAATCATGATAAGACGTGGAAAAGTGAAAGGAAGATGAATCTAACAGGCATCTTGCCCTGACATCAGTCACCTGCAATGCCCTGCCCTCAGGTGTGCTCAGATCAGACCCTGATGCTACTGATCCAAAAGCCACTTTGAATAAATATGTCAAAATGTAACCGCTGAATTGTGTGTTGTTGCACACCTCAGGTGCTGCCCAGGGACCTTGGGTGGGTGTTGAGGTGACAACACTTCACCAGCCAAGGAGAGCATCAGGCTGGCATACAGATTTCCCAGAGAGTAAAGTTCCTCCCAGACTCCTGGAAGATAATTTACCTTAAATATTTTTAGAAAGTGGAAACCAAAGCACCACCTGGGCAGCGATGGGGCAAGAGGTGATGGGTACAAAGGCAAGTCCTGGAAATCCTCTAAATGTCGGGGAAAACTTTGTTGGACATTTAACACATTCTGAGCTGCAGAGGAGCTGAGGTTTGCTTGGGTTTGGAATGAATGCAAAGCAGACCCATGTGTTTTCCAGTAGATGTGGAGCTAGTGGCAATTTGCCTCTAAAGGCAGGTTCCGGCAACTCTGTCCCCTCCAACCAGGCATCTCTCCCTCTCGGACTGATGTGTCAGGCACCTAAAGCGGTGGTTGAAATTAGCCCAATGTCTTGGCTCTGTGTTTGCCTGGGAAAGTGGCTGCTGGGCTGGGCAGAGCTGAGGGTGGCGACTCAACCCCTCTTGCTGCCTGCGCCGCTGATCCGGGGAACAGTTATTTTTAGATCACTTACCGCCACTAAAACATACTTGGACTGTTTTCAGGCTGACTCACAGCTGAATTCCTGTTCTTCTGGAGGCATTTTCTGTCCCCACCCAAAATAAGGGAAGACAAAACAAAATGAAACCAAAAAAACCTCAGCGGGATCTGAACCAAAGCCCAGAGCACGTGTCCAGCTGTGCTGATGCTGGTGCCTGCAGCCCAGGTGTGGGGGGATCTGCACCCACAGCCCATCACCCATACCCATGCCTGCACCCACCTCAGACCTGCTTAGCCCAGCTCAGCTGAACCAAGCTGTGCTTTGGGGCTTTATTAGTTTGAATTTGTCCATGTACTGCTCAGGACTAGAAGAACTGAGCAGAGAGGAACATACATGTTGAACTTCAGTACAGAGGGTTTTATTCATTTTTTCTCACATTTTTAATTGCAAGACCAGCAGAACCACAGTAACCTGTGTGATGGTAATCACAAATTTCACACATCAGTTTGAGGAAATGAAAGTTGTGGGGACTTCACAGACTGCCACTAAATCGAAGGTACAAACCAGGGTTGTCTAAGGAGAGGGAAGGGAGCAGAGCCTAACAGGATATTCAGTCCCCTGAAGTCTAGGCTCTGTCTGGAGCTCCCCAGCTAAAGAGAACCAGTGCATGTACTGGGACACTAACAGCAACACTGTTATGAAGCCAGGTGGTAGAAGGTTGGGAGCCCTGCTCAGCAGCTCTGGGCTCCCAGGGGCACAGGCACTAGTTCTGACTTTGCACCTTTCTGATGATGGATCTATGGTATGTATTGACAGAAAGAGCATCTATCTGGAGATGGTGATTACCCATGGGTATCCAGCCGACAGGGAATAGCTGCGTGGTAAATGCCATGCCAGTGTGTACACAGGCAGGTATCCTTAGTGACTCTGTCACTTCAAAGGTGCAGATGACACTGCTTATCTCAAGTGGCACTGCAAAACAAATAATTGAGCATATTAATCCACAGGGACTGTCACTACACATTGTTTATGAGGAGAAATCACCTCCTGGCCATCAATACTTAGGCATGGGATGCCATATGCTGTACAGATGTGGCTCTAGTGGGGAGAGGGCAGTGGCACCTGGTGTGCCCTTGGTTCCAGCCCTGCCTCAGGGCTTGGACTGGCTTTGTCCCAGCCTGGGCAGGACCAGGGCAGTAACACCTGGATGCTTCTGGGCAGTGCCTCCTGTTCCAGCAAGCCCAGACCTTCCATGCAACAAAGCAACCTGAGCTGCTGAATGGCTAATTCTGTGCTAAAACAGCCAAAGCAAAAACATAAGTTTCTTCCCAAATTCTGCGAAGAGCCCAAATTCCCCTCCCTGCAGGGGCAGAAGTGCTGCCAGGAACCAGACTTTGCCTTGAGAATGCTGTGACAGGACCACGTCAAGGCACAGGACTATGTGACATGGACTGAGGCAGGTGTCACGGCTTCATGGACACTCCAGAGAACAGCAAATAAAGCAAAACAACACAAAAGAGACTTTTTTTTTTTTTTTTTTGAGCAGGATGCAATTTATTATCCAGGGACTGGTATTGCTGGCACGGTGAAGCTTGAATTCCGAGGTCCAAATTTTGCTCCAAGCTATATATTCTGCTCTAACTTATAGATAATGACAATAAAGTTAGGCAAATCCATACTTTGATAAGTGATTGTGAGAATGCCCATATGACCTTGCCTGACTGTCCTGGTGATGAAGCACGTTTGTTTTATCCCATCCCAGCTCCAGTCCAGCATCACCTTATGGCTCATAAAACAGCTGTCTAAGAGCAGCGTGATTTCTCTCTAATACCTGCCTTGATGATCTTCTATTTACAGCATTAATGGGCTGTGGGGTATCCTATTCCAAGAGCAGGGTCCTGCTGTACTGCTGGGAGTGAGCATCCCTCTTGGTTTGCTGGCAGCAAAACTCTCTCCTGTGCAATAAGGTAACAGGTGCATGTAGAAGAACACAATCAGCTCACACCTATTCTATAGTGTAAATAAAGATGTCTGAAAGAAATGGCACACTGCTGAATGCTCTACCTTAGAGAGTTTCCTCCCTGCTATCTCCCACTACCAAAGGGTCTTCTTACTCACTCACTCCCCGGCGGTTGTCAGCCTGCCCAAGAGCTGCCTTGTTTTGGCCATCAGCATCTCTCTGAAGTGGTCACCCATCAGGAAATAAAAAACAGGGTTAATGGCACTGTTTAGAAAGGCAAAGGGTCTCGTGATGACATAAACGGCTCTGATGATGCCCTGTGTGCACTCCGAGACGTCCAAGGCTGGTATCCGGGAAGCGAGACGCACGTTGCGCATGATGTGGTAGGGAGTGAAGAGCAAGGAGAAGATAGCCACAGTGAGGATCACTAGAGTAAGAGGCTTCTCCAGGGCCAGGGGAGAACTGAGCTGCTCGCTCCTGTTTTTAAGAAAACGAACCATCTTCACGTAGAAGCAGCACATGATCAAGAGAGGGATGAGGAACCCAAAGACAGTCAGGAACATGCTGTAGATGAGGTTTTCTGCGGGGTCTCCAGAACTTGCATAATCAAGACACTTGTAATTATTGGCAGGTGTTAGAGGCTCAAGGAAATGCATCAGTGGCAGCAGCTCCAGGATCACCCCGATCCATATGGAAATGGACACCACAATAGCTGTTCTCCTCTTTTGTAGGATGTGGTCTCTGAAGGGGTGTTTTATGAGCATGTACCGGTCAACACTGATAGCAGTGAGAAAGAGGATGCTGCTGTACAGGTTGGCATGCAGCAAGAATCTGTTGCTGTGGCACAGGATGCTCTCAGCCCACTGATCTCGGGAGTAGCTGCTCACCAGTATTGGCAGAGTGCACAGAAATAACAAATCTGATAAGGATAAATTGAACAGGTAGATGTTGCCACTTTTCCAGTTTTTAAGGCAGAAAACATAGCCGAACACCACGATGGTGTTTCCAATGAAGCCTAAAATGAACTCAAGGCTGTACATGGTGGAGAGATAATACTTTTCTAGGACTCTGTTCATCAGCAAACAGCCACTGGTCTCATTCTCAGCCTGGAAAATGAAAAGGAAAAAAATAAACACCAAAAATGATTACAGTATGATTGCGTGGCTTTTAATATCATTACTGTAATCAGTGAATACAGCCTGCTGCTTCCTTCCAGCCTACATGGTAAGTAGATACCTGACCCCAAAGACTGTTTCTCACACATGGGGTTTGTACTTTCACCCACCAACCAGAGTTACAGTGCAAGATGAAAACTCACTTGAGCAAAGAGCATGAGGAGTTTGAGGAGCATCACCTGAAGGCACCTGCCATGACATGCCAGCTACTGCTCAGCCAAACCCACAGCAGTGCCAGCAGCTGGGAAAGTGAAGTTTGCCTCTCAGTGCCCTGTCACAGCCCTTCTGGAAGTCATCTGCCCCACTGTTACCCAACACTGGACCCGTGGGCTCTCACTCATCACCAGAGTTCACTGTCAAGGCTGATGAAAGATGAACTCATTAGCAGCAGTTTGGCAGTGTTCTGATAGCACCACTCAGAATTCATTAGGAAGTCAGGAGAGAAGTGTTTATTAAATTAACCGAACCATTAATGGTGCACTTTGCACAGTTTTGCTGGTGACTAGGTACCAGAATAGCATGGAGGACAGAGCCTGTCTCCCATGCATCTTGCCAAAGCTTTCAAGGAAGCTGCACCACATGTGAGATTGCCTGAGGACAAATTTTGCTTGCTTTCTTTCTAAAGGTTGGTTAAAGAAATTGTTTCAGCTACAAGGAAGGAAATAGAGCAGGATCTCAAGTGCTCACCCCTCGCCCTCCTCAGCAAAGCCACCTGCTCCACCGCAGGGAGCTGCAGGACACAGAAAGCTTTCAGCCAGAGGCTTGGATAAAGTGTCAACAAACAGTTAGAAAGCATAAAGAAGGAAAACAAACCATTAGAAACTGGGATATAGATCAAAACTGAACTCAAGCTCAGGTTAAGCTCTGAAAGAGCAGCAATGGGGCTGCCACAAAACCTGCCAGGGACAGTCTCCACAAGTCCTGTATCTGGTGTTCTGGTGTCCAGAACCTGTTTGCAGGTCTCTGCCCTCAAAGCATTGTATTTTGTTTTACAGGCAGATCGTGAGGCAGAACAAAGTACATCATACCCCAAACTTCATAAAGTTACCTCCAGCAAGTCTCTACACTTACTGTGCCCTACAGGAGACAGAAATGCTACAAAGAGTGCTCACTCTGCTCAGAGTGACCTCACCTACAGCACCTACCCTGGCAGCTCAGCTCTTCAGGAGAAAGTCAACAGCTTAGTGAGGCTTTAAATCAAGAAAGCACCACAGGATGTTAGCACTTTAAACACCAATAATAATTTAAAAGTCCCCGTATTGACAGGTACATTGATTAGGCAGTTGTTAGAAGGAGGCTGATTGATCAGTCTCAAGGTAAGCAGGTAAAGCATTTGAAGGTTTACTCAGAAAGTCTCTCTAGAGGAACAGAAGAGGCTCCAGGAGCTGCATACATCTCCCCAGCCACAGACCCCTTACCATCCCCAGGGCTGTGGGTGCTGCCTCCGCGCTCCGGGACCATGTGCTGGGAGCGCTGGGATCCCACGGTGCAGCCCACGGCGCCGTCATGCCGCGTTTGCGCAGGGTTCAATCATTAATGAGCCAAGGCGAAGGCGTGATCTGTGTGGCTGAGCAGGACACAGGGCAGATATCGTGGGAGAACGGTGCAGCCCAATGTGTGCTGAGGGGTGACGCAAACCACATTTCCCCTTCGCAGGGACCTGTTGGGGAACTGCCTGGGGAGACGGGCGGATGCATCCCAAAGGTGTGAGGAGGAAGAGGGCACTGCTCCCCATCCCCCAAGAGATACCCAGGGGCTGCAGGAAGGCAAAGCTAGTGGCTTGTGCCCTGCTCACAGCCACCTTCAGCCTCTCCTGCTGCACTTGGAGACCAACACAGCAGCTGCTGCAGCTCAGCGACATCCTACAGTTCACAAAACAATTAAACAACATGTTTTAATTAATTACACCAGAGCAGTAAAGAAGAACACTCAGTTTTCATACAGTAATATGTCACCACTCCAAGGGTCACTGCTTCATTCAGCACTGCTATATAAGATTACTGGCAAGTATAAAAACACAATAAATGTTACTAATGCAGAATGACCTGCCTCCATGGCGACTAAAGCTCCTGAACTATCTCATTCCACCCCCATGCCATGGGCAGGAACACCATCCACTAGACGAGGTGGCTCTAAGCCCTGTCCAACCTGTCCTTGAACACTTCCAGGGATGGGGCAGCCACAGCTTCCTTACCTTTTTTTGGTTCCTCCCTCCCCTTTATTGTGATCTACTTCACTGTTAGCAAATATTAACTTTATTAATAGATATAAAAAAGCTATTGTAGCTTTTCTCTGCAGACAAGGCCAATAAATCAGCTCATATTTAAGCATTACAGAAGCTGATTTAAAGTTTCCCCTGTGGCTAATAACCAACCCTGACTTCTCATTTACCAGCTTTTAAATATCTTGTTCATTCAGGCAACTGCTGTTGCACCGAAGGATAAAATGGGGCTGAATAAATGGAGCATTTCTTCCTTCCTGCTGCAGTAATGCCTCGGAGAACTGGTGAGGGAGCAAGAAATGCTCCTTAATGTCATTTCAGTAGGTTTAGATTTGTCCCAGCTTTACAGCTCTGTGACTATTGCATCGGTTCATTGTGTGTCTGAGCACAGTTTTCTAACCCCTCGTTATTTTGAGGCTCTCCCAGTCACATGAGCTGGCACCTGTAATTCCATTGCCTTCCAGCTGCTCTGTCCATAAGGAACACCTGAACTGGGGGTCTCAGCTGCAGTTTCTCTGGTTGCTGGAGCAGCTGGTGCCCAGCACACTGTGCCTGCTGCCGTGGCTATGCTGGGCAGCTCCAAGCACTCCTCCTGGCACAGCAGGCTGGAGATGTGCTGTCCTCTGCTGGGGAGGGTTCAGCCAGGGCTCCAGCCCGTCTCAGCGTGAAGAACCAGAATGAAACCCAGCAGCTTGATGGGGCAACCCATAACGGCAGCGTTGGGACACCTCTGTGAGCCGTTAACAGGAACAACAGCTGGGCTGAGTACATCAGCAGGAGCACACTGCATTTCCCAACAGGGAACAGCGCAACCAGCAGCTCCAAAAATACCAAAAAGCCAAAATTATTGTCAAGTTCTGGTTTTGGCTTTTTGTTTTAAAAACCAGTGTAACACTTCAAAAACGCTAAGGGATAATGGAGAAGCCCTGACTTCTGGGGATGCTTTGAGGATGCTTTATTTCCTCCTCCACCCTCTCGAGTGAACTTCATTCTCTTCATACACCTACTATTGCACCATGTCTTGTACAGGTGACAGGGGAGCTGGAGAGTCTGCAACCAGCCTGTGCTTGGGCGTCCTCAGAGGGTTTGAGTTCTGTGACTGGAGCTGGCTCCTCTGCAAGCTCCTTGTGGGGCTGTGAGCCCCACCATGGTGATGGCAAAGTTGTGCTTTGTCCTTGACTATCAAACACCAAATCCCATCTCAGTCTCTGTTGGGAGATGGACCAAAACCTTCCCTTTGAATGGTTTGTCCCATTTTCTGCTGTGGATAAATGAGTTGCTTACTGCAGCTCCAACCTCTCCCGCCAGCGACGCCGACAGTGCAGTTTTCACTGTCTCATTTTGTGCCTCACCAGGCATTTCCAACCCCAAAAGTCTATTTTAGGAACCTAATAAAAAGCACATACAGTCCAATCAATCATGAGTCCATATATAGGTGCTGGTGCTTAAAAGACATTTACTCTTTGTTCCAAGAAAGTCCTATAAGAACACACAGGGGGAGGTTGGTAATTTTTGGCTGGCATTTCTGCTTAGAATATAAAATCTTTTTCTGCCTTACAGTTAGGCATTGAGTGCTCCTGTGTCCCTGATGCAGCCAGTGCTTGAGCCTCAACAGGGGAAACACAGTGTCAGTGGCAGCATGGACAGCAGGAGAATAACCCAAGCCAGTCTCGGTGACAGAAGTGCAACCCACTGAGGTATGTCCCCTCTGACACAAACCAGGACAACTGTCCTCCCTAAATGGTCTCTTAAGCAAGGCATTGTCTGCCATTTATCTGGAAACCCCAACTGGGCTCATCCCACTAGCACTTACAGCCCAGAAATGACCATCCCAGGGAATCTTGTGAACATGACCCTAACACAGTATAGAAAGTCAAAGTGAAGGTGTTGCTGAGCAGAACCCCAAAGCCTGACTTCCTTAGGAGTACTAAGAGGCTGTTAATTAATTCCAAATGCAACACAAATAGAATTCCACCAGAAGTGCCTGCTGCCAGCAGAAGGGATCCCAGTCCATGGGTGAGGGCTGGGATGTGCTGGCATAGTGGCAGAAAGAGACCTGAGAAATGTCTTCCAAACACTCCAGGAGTGAACACATGCATGACTATGCATCCAGATGGTGTGCAAACATGTAAAGAGACCAACTCAACCACTTTCAGTTCCCTCCTGGACAGCCCCAGCTCAGCATTAATGGTACTCACATTAATGGTAACAACACCAGTAAAACATGCCCTGGGATTTGCCTGGGGCTGCCTACAACAGCCACTCTTTGCCTTTAGCACATCTGCTATTGCCTCCTAATAAATGGGACACTTGAGCCACAAAGCACATTGCATTGGAATCAAAGACAAGTTTAATTGTTATGTTCAGCTTAATAAAGATGCAAAGCACAGCAATCACCCATACACATCCCATCTGAACAGGCCATGTGCACCCAGAAAAACCCAGCAGAATCATTGAAGACAGTATTGTTTAAGCAGAACAAAGAAGCATCAAGGATGCACCAAGTACATGCTCATGGTGTGAATTAGCTTAAACCAGCAGCCAAACCCTGTGTTCATGCTTCAGTCAAATTTTTAGGGTTTATATTTATCACGCAAAACATTTACACAGAGGTTATTTGTTCCACACAGTCAGCTGAACTGTGTTTCTTTTTCCAGCCCATAAAGCCACTAAGCTAATTTTACTTTAAAAATTCATATGTAAATACTTCTAAACAATTTTAAAGGCAACTAAAACACTAGTACATGACTTATCAGGTAAGTAGAGCATGGACCATGCGGCAGTATGTAAATCTGGGACCTCCACAGCTTCCCTTTTCCTGATGAACATCCAGTGCTGGTTTGTTACACTATTTCCTGCTAGTACAAGGAGCAAAGAAAGTGATGAGTAAGATGGGTACTTTTAAAAAACAAACAAAACACCAAAAAGCCCCAAAGACTCGCACAATTTTTCAGGCATCTCAGTGGATTTCCAAGTGCTTCCCTTGAACTGTGCTGGGTAGAGACAGCAGTCCCAGCCCAGCTATCACCTGAGATGGGCAGGCCCCACCAACTGCATCGTGCCCCTCACAGTAGGGTCCCAGCACCTCCATTCACCCCATCTCCCCTGGCAGCAGCAGGGCCTTGCTGGCACATCCCATAGGACACAGGAGCTGAAGGGGACAGGGAGAAAGCAGCCACTGAGCATCTCCCCTGTGCCCACAGTGACCTGGCACATTGGCACATGCCTGTGACATGAAGATGTTGGGATAGGAAGAAAGAAGCAGCAACCAAGACAAGATACCGGGTTCCAGAGGCTGTGGGGCCAGAAGAGGAACGAGAAGAGGGCAGTCCCAGCAATCTCGGGGTTTGAGGCTCAGACAACAGCACTGGAAGAACACTTGGGTTAGGATCAGACTTATTTCCCACCAAAGAAGATGAGAAACGTCCCAGTCCCAACACTGGAAGACAACACAAGGGAGTCAGCAGTCACGGCCAAAACATGACACAGCTCCTACACTCTCAGTCACACCTGATGGACATGCAAACAGAGCAACACTTCCCGCTCATAGATTCTCCTGTAACCAGTCCATGTATCTGTTGAGCAGCCGGTGCCCCACAGCCAGCTCGAATGGAGGTGAAATGAACATCAGTGCCCCATGAAAGGCGTCGTTGGCGTGATCGTGCGTGACCCGCACACCCGCCTCGCGGAGCCGCTCTGCGTACATCACCCCATCGTCCCGCAGGACGTCGTGCTCGCAGGTGAGGATGTAACAGCCACAGCCGCGCGGCACTGGCCAGCAGAGGGGACGCCCGCGGGTCCAGGAACCCCGAGTACCTGCGCACGAGCTCCGTGCTGCCGAAGGTGGGACCCGTGTACGTGTGACCTTTCCTCATCTCCTCGGGCAGCAAGTGGCTCCAGTTCACAAACTGGAACAGGTGTCCAGACTCAGCAGGGACGTGGCTGTTGGAGGCCATGGCCTCCCTGAGAGAGGGGTCGGATGTGAAGTACTCGCTCCAGAACCTGACCATGAGTGACTTGGGCAAGATAGGCTTGTGAGCATTGTCTCGGTAGGATGGGAGATCCAGGTCCAGGGCCTGCAGAGCAGGGTAGATCAAAATCTGGGCTTTGAGCTTGGTTTTGACTTCAGGGTCCTCCAACAGCTGTAGAAGAAACCAGAAATAATTACGAAGAGTCAGTTTAAAAGTGTTGGTTCTCCCACACTGACAGAAGCCCTGAAGTAAGGCATCAAGGCACACATTTTACAACATGACCAAAATAAGATTGTCAGGAAAACCAGGATAGATTAAAGAGACTCTAAATTCATAGGCAGGTCACTTAAAACAGTATGCTGTGCTAAAAATTCTCAAACATCAAATATAATTTCATTTTATTTCTTATACTGAAGGATAAAAATATTTGGGAAATATGCTTTTTTGAGGCTTTGATGTTTTCTGAAGTAGTAACATGTATTTTTCTGTAACTGCAAAAAAATTCTTCTTATATCTTGAAAACTGCAGGTTTCTGAGGCTGCTTTAATCATCTCACACAATTCAGGGCTCATCCATCTGTTTGGTTTTTAACCCTGAGGTGTTAGAACTCAAGCAACAATGATTCTGTGCATTTTAGAAGTGTGACAAAATAAAATGTGATGAATTGAACATTGGTATTTCCTATGTGCCATCCTTTTTCCCTCTTCACTAATATATTTTCCATATTTCCCTTCATCTTCTGCCTTCAGTGTCCACAGCAAATTCAGCACTGTTTGCACTGAGGTTCATTAAGATCCAAACAACTTCTCAAGAGAGCGACAACATTGCTGACTCTTTAATAAACCTGAGTGAGAAATGCAAAAGGCACCAAACTGGTCAGACACCAGAACATTTAGTCAGGGTTTTTTTGTTTGTTTAGGGATTTTATTCCTCTATTTACATCTCCATGAATCAAACTGCTGAAATTCTCTTTTCAAACACCTAAACCAGTCAAAATGTGCTTAAGTTTAGAGTGATGTATGCCCCAATTAGAGGACAGAGAGCCTGTTTTTTAAGGTATAAAGATCTGGATAACACCAAAGCTCCCCTGGTGCCATTAAATGGCTCGAGAACAGTTTTGTGCGACATCCTGTGCTTTGAGTTGAGGCTTTTGTAGGTGGTCATGAAATGGCTAAGACAATAATTTTGAGCCAGCAGATCAGCTTTAGCTGTACCTGTTGTGCCACAGCTGCAGCCAAGTTTCCCCCCGCGCTGTCCCCCGCGATGCAGACCCGCGTGGGGTCCACCTTGTACTGGGACAGGACACTGCTCTGGAGGAAGAACTTTGTCACCGAATACACATCTTCAAATTGGGTGGGGAAATGGTGCTCAGGGGCCAACCTGTAGCTGGTGGAGGCAAATGAACTGTGTTAATAAAGATAAGGGCTCATTAACATCTGCCCGAGTTGGGCAATGTTTCCTGTTTCCGTGCCCAGAGAAGTGGGAACTGACAAACCTGGAGGATCCAGTATTTTATGACCCACCCAATTTCATAAAACCAAAACAGCCACTGGCCACAATTCACCACTGCCACCCTGACAGCCTCTGGACACAAGTGCTTATAGCCAGCAGAACAGCTCATGATCAAAAACAGAGACATTGCCAAATTGAAACAGATTCATTTATTCTGAACCCTCACCCCCGCTGGAAGGAGAACCTCTCTTACTTGACTGACACCACAACAGCATTTAGCTTGTTTGAAGTCTTCCGCGACAAGTGATCGTAGGATTTCATGCCTGAAATGAAACAAATCACTTGGAATATACCCCAGGACATGTGACAACAGACACTCAACTACATGTTCCTCTCAGCAGAAGCTTTCGGGTTACTTTCCCAAAACCCACCTGCTTTTCACTGGTGACACACCAGTTCCCTGAGCCACCCTGTGCAACTCACATAGAACAAAAGGCAGCACTTGACACAGGCTGCTGAGATCTCCCACACAGACCCCTGGCCCTGATGGAGAAGAGCTTACCTGCATCTCCCAAGCACCATCCCCCACCGTGGATGAAGACCATGGCACTTCTTAGGCCCTCAGGTGCCCTCTTGGGCAGGTACAGGCGCACAGGGATGTTGCTGAACTCGGTGTCTGTCACAGTGGTGTTTTCATTGGGTGTGGCCGTGCTGTACTCCAAAACTGTGATCAGCCTCAAAGCCTCCATGTAGTGCATCACCCCCAGCAGATCAGCAGCCTCAGACTAAAGCCCAAGACAAAGGAAAACAGTGTTTTAAGTGCAGTTTTAGCTAATCTCAGATTAAATCACCATGGAGCCATTTGAATGCTCTGTACAAGCCTGTAAATTCACTGTAGAAGTCACTACAACAGGCCTGGGTGTATTCATGGGATTGAAACTTTGTGACTGTCACTTGCACTGTGTCACTACCTGTGAAACAAGGGCAGTGCCCAGTGCTGACACTGGGTTGCTGTTTTGTGCCTGCAAGCAGACCCACACTCCACATTTCATGTGGGTCACCTCTACAGCCCAGTGTCCAGGTCAATGCTCCACCAGCACAGGGATCATGGCACAGAGAGCCACCCATGGCCACCCACATCTCCTGTGCCCACTGCTGGCACCAGCACTTCGGCTCCTCCTCCACTGCCCCTGGCCATGGAATGTAACCAGCTTCCCACCCCAGCCTCCTCCCCCTTGCCTCAGCACATTGCAATAGCAATGATTAAGTAATAAAGCCAAGTTCTTACATGTTATCTGAGTGTGAAAGCAGATGGAACTCAGAGCAGGTTTAAGAGGAAATAAAGTAGCTGCTGAGGAATGTCTTATTCTCCCCACACAAACCCCCACACTGGAGCTGATCACGTGCTGAAAGGTGTAACCTCTGCTGTTCGGGGTTTGATGGTGTAAATCACAGTCTGGCCCTGCTTGGTTTGCTTGTTTTGTCTTTTTCTTTAAATTATATTTAAATCGACTTTTAATCATCATCTACATATAACCAGGTTTTGGGCAACCTGGTCTAGTGTAAGATGTCCCTGCCCATGGCAGGGGGGTAGAATGAGACAGGCTTTAAGGTCCCTTCCAACCCAAACCAGTCTGGGATTCTGTGATTCCATGATATAACCTCCTTTTTCAGGAGTTAGAAGACAAAAGAACACAGCTCAGCCCAAGCTGGCAGTACCTGACAGTGATTGTCACCTTTCCAATAGCTTGGAGCAGGCACTGCTAGGAGGAGCTCTGCCAATCCCCGTGGTTTGGAATTGGGATGGAGATGAGTGGGCAGTCCCTGGCACACCACAAAGGGAAACACAGGCCCTTGCCATCAGCTCCGTGAAAACAAACACACATATATGTGCCAGAACTGCAGCTTTAGCCACAACACAGTTTACATAAGTATTTCTCAGCCATTGCCTTTTCCCCAAGGATTAGCATCTGAAAAAACAAATGTATCAGTCAAAGTGAGTCCTGCTGTGACTCCACCGAGCTGGTGAAACTCCCGTGGTGGGAGGAACTCCCTGGGCCCCAGGACTGAGAATCCCAGGGCTGTGTTTTCCACAAGTGGGCAATTTGCATTCTGGAAAACCACTGGGTTGCTGCCTGTGGTTTCCAGGCCATTACCATATGGAAACAAAAGGAAATCGTGTTCTCATCTGAGGGGTCTCATTGTCCCAGTGTGAGATTAGTGGGTACTATGGGGTAACAGGAAAACCAACCACTTAGGTGTTTGGGATCCTTGTGCTTTGGAAAGCATTTTCTGTAGTCACTTCAGGGCTGAAATGGGCTCAAACTGGGGGCTCAGTGCTTCCAAGGAGCCAGGCCAAGGAGGGAGTGAGCTCTGGGAGGAGGTCACAGAACCACAGCAAAGATATGTTCTATATTTTCTTCACACATTTCAGACCACGGGTATGGGACACTTCCTGAAATAGATTCAGTGCTCAAGCACCACAGCTAGTGACAGGTTTGTTCTTAGAGGCTGTTCCCCAGCTCAGCAGCACATGGATGTGGGACACGAACATCAACAGGCAAAGGGGAACATTCCGAGCCTCACTGCTGCAAGGTGACAGGCATGAAGGGACTCTCAGCACACCATGACTGGGCACACCAGTGACTCCCAGCAGGGCTGGGGCTCCCCAGGACCTATCACAGTGAGCAGGGATGGAGATTGGCCATTTCACAGTGTTCTGGGTACATCATTTTGGGAGCTCAGAGAGGACTCTACTGCTCAGGAGTGCTCAAGTGTGGCAGAATTAGTTCCCTTTGTTCAAACCAACACCAGGGAGTCAAAGACTGAAACAGAATCCCCTCTGCAAACGCAGTCCTGCCATAAGTGACCGTGAGCTGCTGCCCCGTAATCGGATGACTGTTCAGGATATATTTAGGATACTTTAGAGCCACCTCAAATCTAATTTGCAGCAGTACAGCTGCAGGGAGGCTGGTCCTGTCTCTGTCCACATCCCTTGGGATTACACTTCTGCAGGAGATCAGAGCACAGGTACAAAATGCCTGCCCACAGCACCACTGCTCACACAGCACACAGGCTCAGGCTTCACCAACTCCATGTTCCAGTGAAAAGACACAATCCTCCAACACAAAGAGAACTTTCCTGCTGCCAGCACTGCCGTGCTGAGGACGAGCCTGACCAAGTGAGCAGGCACCAGGTATGCCTGGGGAAATGAGCTGCCTTGCAGGCTCCCTCCAGCAGGAGATTCAGGATGGGAAGCCGCAAGGCAGCACATCAGTTGTGCAGACTACAGTTCTTTCTCACCACATTGTTGTCTCCCACCACCTCCAACCCCAAAATCTAAACAAGACAACAGCAGAGAGTCCATGACACACACCAAAAACAAACCTCATCCCCCCTTCCCTCCCCCACCCCATTCCTGTGGGCTGGACAGCCCTAACAAGGTCTCCCTGCCAACAAGGGCTGTCTCACTCAGGAGTGGCTCTGGACATCCAGCAGTGGCTTTTAAATACCCTCCAGAGTGTGATGTTTAGGTGACACCTCAAGAAAACATTGCCATAAGGCTTCAAGGGAAGGGCTCTATCTTTCTGTACATCACGATATCTTCCGGCCGCCAGACCCTGAGTCCCCACAAACATGCACCCTTGTCTCCATCAGGAAATCGTAAAGGGGGTGGCTCCCACAGACCTCTGAGTAATCACACTCACCACCTTGTAACAGGACTGACAGAAAATAAAAAATCCTAGCCCTGTGCCCTTTGGAGCCAAATGCCCAGGTGCCGGTGTGTGTAGCAGCCCAGCCTGCCAGCAGCACCCCCCAGCAAACCCAACAGCCTCTCTCCTGGCTCCTTAGAGCCTCCTTGCAACGTATTTTATGGTGGGGGGGAAAAAAAAGCAGCCTCAAAACATTTGTAGGCACTCAGGAAGAGGTTTGCAACACTCAGCCCCTCTCCTCCCCCAAACCTTCATCTTTGACCTTGTTTTTAGGTTTCAGTCAGACTGCTGCAGCCCCATCGTACAGCAAGGACAGACTGGGTTCAACCAGCTCCCAGTTACTGCACCCCAAAGATGAGAGCTCTAGCAGCTCTATTTACACGTGGTGTCCAGCCTCACAGGCAATTTACATGTGTTTGAAGTGGCTCTATAGCATGACTGAAGTGAAGCAGAAGCTGAGGATGTCGTACATACAAAAATAGCATGGAAGGACACAGATCATGCTGTCAGTAAATATTGGCTGAGAACTGCAGCCAGGGTGTAATGCCAGTGCCTGACCAGGCTGCGACACACGGCTCTGGACTGCTGAGCTAGACACCGTTTATAGGCAGGCAAGATCACAGTGGTATTTGAAAGTTTTATTTTTATATGTATGGCTTAATCTCTAGACATTTTAGCACTATGACCCCTATAGGCAGTATGTGCTTGTCGATCCATAGTCACATCCCACATCACATTTCAGTTACTCTGAATGGCCTTTTCTCAAGATTGCACAATTAAATCTTTTCTACATTTCTTTATGTCATAGTTACAGCAAGTTCAATGCTTAATATCAGCTACTACTGTCCTTAACTTAGTCTAATACAATATACATTGTACATGTAGTATGACACATACGCATTGCCATGTCTCTATGAGCCCCAGAAGCATGAGAACCCCCCTGTTCTGCAGCTCTCCCCATCCAGCCCTGCACCAGCTTACCAGATGCCCAAAGGCCCTGAAGATAGCAGAGATAAGCATCACTGTCCAAGGCTTCTCTAGGCTCTCAGGAAGGGGGGTGTAAATGTAGTAGGCAAGGAAGGCTGTGAGGAGGCAGAGGCAGAGCAGCTTGGCCCCCATCTCTGCAGGCACCACTCGGGCTGGTTGGAGCAGCTCTCACTGACTCTGAACAGCCACAAGCCAGCACAGGGCAAAGTTAATCCTATGTTTTGTTTGGGTCCCAGCCAGGAGGTGATTTCTCATCAGATCACCAGGGGCAGAGGTTACTCCACTGTGCAGCTCCCAAGAAAACATGTTTTCCCAGCAAGGCTTGCAGCCACTGGGAGAGACTGAGCCAGCCCAACAGCCCGATTAAACATCGAGGCTGCACACTCAGCACCCTGTCCCTACCCTTGGCAGCAGCGGTCAGCCCCAGGGCTCCCTGGGGAGAGGTAGTGAGAAATGAGAGGCAGGATGTGGCTGTAGGCTGACACATGGTGACATCCAGATGCAAACAGATGTGTAGTGTATTCAGGAGCAACAAGCTGTTGCTTAAGTGAGGCAGTAGCTCAGCCAGAGCCTGGCTCAAAGAGATGCCCACCGGGGCAGCAGTTTCACCAGAGCCTGGCTCTCAGTGATGCCTGATAGGAACAACTCACAGCAGCACACCAAACCCACTGCTACTCCAGGGGCAGAAACTGGCACTTCCCACCCTGGCTAAGGCACCTTCACATCACACGACACACCAACACCTTGTGCAATAGTAGGGTTGGTAGATAAAAATAATAATCTTTTACAGGGCAGGGCTTCTGGTTACTATTTGACGGATTTTAATTGCTTTAATTGTTGAGGATTAAGAGATTTCTATGCATTGTCCAGAGGCAACCACTTCTGCACAGGGTGGACAGGTAAGAATAAATTCAAACAAGTAATAATTCCACCAAGGTAACACCACAAGTGCAAGCATGCACACAAGGAGGGGTAACAAGAGCAGCTGCAGCACCAGAAACCCTGCTTTAGAGATAAACTGAACACACAAAAAGCTCAATTAAAATTTCTTTCTTTTGCTGAAGCTTTACCAACAGCCAAGCAGCATTGCCACACGCTCTCTTACACCAAGCAACCTGTGGGGCTGGAGCATCCTTTGGAGGAGCAGAGCACAAAGCAACATAAAAGGCTGAAAGCTGTACCATGTGCCACCAGCCCAAACACAGAGGAGGAGCAGCCCTTACTCAAACTTTCAGACATTTTCTGTAAGTTCTAGGCACTTCCAAATTATTAAAATGTTTGAAAAATTCAGCTGTACTCTCCCTGTTCACCCTATTCTTCTCTCTTGGTCCTTCTGCAGCACAATAGCTGGTTAAAACCCAATGTTCTTGACCTCACTCCAACACCACCAAGAGAAAATACACCTCTGTGGTCACTTCACCTGCCCTGGAGGCCAGTGCTAGGTGCCAGGGAGAGAGAGAGGTGAGTCCAGCCTGACACAAGTGAGGGTGCCATGGCCCTGGGTCCCAGCAGCAGCCACATGTGTACATACAGTGTACAGACACAGACCAACAAACCCATCTCCTCTTTCGTACAGCTCAGATCATTTCTCAGGGGCTGCAAGGCAAAATGCAGCTAAAGGAGCCAGATTTTAGGCTCCAGAGGAAAAGAAGGCACAACCCAGTGATGGGAATGGAGGAGGATGCTCTGTCCTCTCCAGGAGTGACAGGAGCTCCCAGGACATCTCCTCTGTGTGACCACAACTCCCTGCTCTGCCATGGGGAAACAGCACACAGAAATGTGTGGCCAGACCTGGAACCACCACAAAACTGGTGGTTTAAGGAAAGTGTCCCCCTCTCCTTTCATTTTGGTCTCCAGCTTTAGCACAGCTCTATAGTGACAGCATGGGCTCTGCTCTGTCCCTGCCCTGAGCTCACCTTCAGCTTAGGCAGGAGCTCATGGTGCTTAGCCCTCAGAGACCAACAGCTCCTCATCTCCTGGCAGAGCTACCCTCCTGCCCTCCAGTGAACCACCCCAGCAACCTTCCCTAACACACAGCACTCCCAGATAAAGGGAATTATAAACGGAACTCACCATTTACCCAAGGGAACCCTAAAGCATCAGATGCAAAACAGTTTATATGTTTACCCATATCATGCCGATTCTATTAGGGCCCTGTCAGTTGAAGGGAGCAGCTGGGACAGCACATGACACTCTGATATGGGATAGGATACCAAATGAAACACATGATTGTCAAACTCCAGATCAATCCCATGCAGCAAATACCCTTCATGTCACACCCATTGCCAGGCTCCATCCTGCCAACGCTCTCAAGAGCCAGTTTGCTGAGCATCACTGCTCATGGCTTTCTAAAGCAAACAAACATTTAGTTTAGTCTTTTTCCTCCTTATTTTTTTCATTAAATAAGGTTAGACAGGGCTTTGAGCAACCTGGGCTAGTGGAAAGTGTTCCTGCCCGTGGCAGGGGATGGAATGATATGATCTTTCAGGCCCTTTCCAACTCAAATCAGTCCGTGATTATATGATGATGAAACCTTGTTTTGCTGCTCTCCCTGCACACAGCATACCAAGAGCCACGCGGCATGTCCTCCCTCCCACCTTCTGTATTTTCATGTGTTCCAAGCTACTGGTGTTTCAGGAAAAAAAAAAAGAAAAAAATGTAATGCAAAGTTAAGCAGACTAAAGCCAGGGCTAAAACTGCAATGGGAAGAAGAGCAGCAGCCTGCATGTCACCCTGCCCAGAGCCAGCATCCCCTGCAGCCGTGTGCTCCAGACAGTCACAGCCATGGAGAGACTGGCACGGCCTCGCTCAGACACTGACCTGCCACCTCAATAAGTCAGTCCAGCTGAAAATAAGTGTTGCAACATCAGACTGAATTGTCACGCTGTGGTTTGGAAGGAGGATTGTGAGCTTGTAACCTTATATTGGCTCATCACAGCAATCACTCTTCACCTCACCTCTCTTACACCCCTACTGCATTTTCACTTATTGCACTCTCACAGCACTACAAGCCCTTACTTTGTCTCTGTCATAGAGTCACAGAATCATTTGGGTTGGAAAAGCCCTCTAAGACCATCAAGCCCAACCATTCCCCCAGTACTGCTAGGCCCACCACTAGCCATGTCCCCAAGCGCCACATCTGTGCCTGTTAAATGTCTCCAGGGATGGTGACTCCATCCCTGCTCTGGGCAGCTGTGCCAGGGCTGGACAACCATTCCAGGGAAGGATTATTTCCCAATATCCAATCTAAACCTGCCCTGAGGTTTAGGTGCCGTGGGAGTCCTGCACTGCCCCACATGCTGGGTGTATCACTGGTGTGACCCTGGCTGGACCAAGGGGTGCTCCTGGTAGTGACAACCCCCTCAGACTGCCAGGGTGGCCCCATTGTTCAACAGACACCATCTGATCCCATGATGGCAGTGGTGGGTTTGTACACCTGTGCTGAGAAAGGTCATGTCTTCACTGGGGTACAGAGTAACAGCTCACTGAAATAGCAGCTGTGGGTGTGGGTCTTGTGGGCCACACATCTGGGCAGGTCTCTCACACCTTGGTTACCACAGGGGTGGGTGACAAGGGTGAGCTGCCCAGAAGGAGATGTCGGGCTGGGGACAGACATCCATCAGTATCCAATCTCCCTGGGCAGGGCTTCAGGGGGTAAAGGATAGAGAGAGACATGGGTGCTGAAGGGGGATGTGGAGAAATCACTCTACAGCCCCATGGATTGGTGGCAGAAACTTGTCTCCAGCGTCAGCAGGAGGGGCTGGATGTCCCAGGCACTTCTGGCCGCTGGTGCTGGTGGCTGTAGCCATCGTACAGGGATGAAGGGAAAGCACAAATTCTCCGGTTACCACGACAGCTACACACCAAAGTGATGTTCTCCCATCCCAGTACAGTGTTTTAGGAAACGAAGGGAAACGCCACCGGGAGGCAGTGCAGCCCTGCAGACAGTTTCTTTCCACCAAACAAGGGTAGCCGAGGGTATTCAGAGCCCCGTGAGGAACAGGAGCACTGGTTCTGCCCGTCGTTCCCTCCCAGCAGGGCAAGGATGGGCTGTGACCATCATCCAGAGGCTCGAGAACGGGGAAAGTGACACAGCACAGCACTGGAGCCAGTGATTTGCCCACATTTGCCTTTTGTCAACCAAGTTGCAACCTTGTAGTAAAAAGCAAAACTGACTTATTCTGCCTTTCAATGCCTCCAATGGACACCCAGCAACTGATCAGCACAGCCAGGCCAGTGTGGGGCTGAAAATACCCCTTGAAGCCTGGAACAGTTTTTGGGTTGATACTCAGAAGTCAGCACTAGATTTCGTATTACTGCACTAAGCTTCAGGCATTTCTGTTTCCTTTCTTCATTATTACTCTCTGTATATTTTAATGATGTTTACAGAACTGGGAATCGGCCTGTTTTTATAAAACAAAGGGATGGCATCCACAAGGCATTTTATACAAGCAAGTTTGGATACTGATTTTCCATCTGTTGTTTATTACCGAATTGGAAGTTTTATAAATAGAAACAAATGTCTTATTTGACAATACATTTACACTCTGCAGGGGAAAAAAGCAATTCACTGACACTTAAATAGGCTGAAGCTTAGCACATGGAATATTTTGGAGCACACAACAAAGCAGCATCTCCAGAAACACACTGGACTCAGGAAGGTAGTAAAGTGTCCAATCTTCCAACTCAGCCTAAAAAACACATTACCATCAAGATAAGATAACAGGAGATTTTCAGTAAGTCAGTGCTTTACTTTGATGCTTTCAAACTGAAATCTTGTTTTCAGAAATAGACTTTTTACTGTTTGGCAGGAAGGCAGTGACATTTCTGTCTCTGCTGTTCCTCTCTCAAGTGAAGGAACAGGCTCAGAGGAGCAGAGCTGCTCCCTGGGTGCATTCCTGTTCTTCCAATTACAACTTGATTCATAAAGATAATAAATGAAACTTGAAACCAAGAATGTTCAAAGCATCAGTCCTTGAGCCTTGGCTCTGGACATCCTTTTCCCATATTACTACCCATATTTTATTTCCCATTTTATCCTCAGGAATGTTTGTAGGCAGCACATTGTGATACCACAGATCTGACCCCAGTGTTTGTCAGCTCTACCTCATGCTGCCTACCCTGAGCAGGACTAACTGTACTTCAGCTCAGTCCATGAACTGTTAAATTGAAGAGAACAGTGAAGAAATTGTTTTAAAAGTACCTTTTGCAGATATATATCTTTACTATATAATATTTCTCAGTCTAAAATTCATTACATAACTTGTGCTGAAGGAGTGCAGTGCTTTAGGGAAAGTGTGGACTTCTGGGACACAGTTTGCCCCTCACTAAGGTGCATTTCATGGTTTTCCTCCATCATAGATATTTCTCATTCCTATTTCTCCCCAGAGCTGTTTTACAGCCACGGCAGGAGAGGTGCCACAGACCCACCTCCCTGCACGGCCCTGCCAAAGGTTCCACCTTGCATAAGCAAGTCCTGCTGCCCAGAACAAAGCCCAGACTGCTGCCTAGACCTCATTTCTACAAAGTTTTTTCTTTCATTTTGTAAGCAGCAAATCCCGACTTTCTTAATTTGTTCCTTTTGTGAATCGGAGAGGGAAAAGAAAACAACCAGGAGTAATTCTCACCAGCTGCTGGACACATCAACACAAAAGACCCCAGTGATATTTCTTTATGCAAGAGAAGGTTTGGCCAAAGTGCCACAAATTCTTGGCCTTTGTATTTATAAGAGAAAGGTTAAAGCAAGCTAAAAACACCAGTTATCCATCATCCCCTGAAGCCATCCCAACAGCAGTGCCGGGTGGATGGATTCAAATTCCTCCTATGCCCACTGGAAAAGTGGAGGCTCAGCCAGGATAAATTACACAACTCAAATGGGTGTAAAATCATCTTATTGATCCTTGAAAGGTCTTAATGCTCTGAAGAAACATAGGTCACATCCCATTTGTGCCAACAGAAGGTCCATTCTGTGGTAGCACTTGAAAATAGCATTACAGTTAGAGAACCACGGAAAGGCTCTGAGGGATCCTGGGTCATTTCCCTGCCTGTGGGGGCTGGTTTAGCAGCAGCTCTGCCCTATGAAGCTGTAACTGCAGGCTGCTCCTAACCTTCAGTCAGAATCACATTGAAAAGCACCAGAACCTGAGCAGTAGCTGAGTGTCCCACAGGTCTCACATGGGCAGTGCAGTCATAGAACTGGCAAACCTCTTGTTTCCACAAAGATCAGGTAATTTCTCAATAAATTAATTCATTTTTAAAGCCAACCTCACACTAACCTTCTAGTCTTCATTCTCTCAACTTATGATAAACAAAATCATTTGCCTAAAATACACAATCCCTTCATTTGGGGGTATATTTTCTCCCCCCACTCTGTTCCTCACACCCATTTTCAGCCAGACCCAGACATCCTGAACCAATGTTCTCTCATCATCTGCAGCCAGACTGGAGCTGAGGAGCACTGGAAATCGCAGGGAAGTCCAGGCCACAGAGGTTTGAGTAAGCTGCAGTTGCCACAGAACATTGGCTGCTCAAACCGACAAGCTCAGATTCACCATCACGATGGGATGTGCAGAGAACCTAACTCACGAGGGGATGTGGAATGGTTCTGAACAGATCCTCAGCAGAGCTGGATGCCCTCGGTCATACCAGATACCACCAGTGTGTTTTCCCAAAACACCCTGTGAAGCATTTGGGATCATGGGTCACTTCAGGCTGCTCAGAGCTGAGCTGACAGAAATCCCTCCCAGAACAATTTCACCACATGAGGCCTAAGAGTGAGGATTCAAACAAAGACCACTTACAGCAGCTCCATCTTTTGATTCACCAAAGCTGGATGAAAACAAAAATATTGCAGAAAGTATTTGATTGAAGTTAAAATTCAAACCATTTAAAACCAAAGCAGAAAATGTCTGACCTCAATATATGCAATATTAGGGGGAAACCCCATTTGTGTAAGCAGACTCATGGCAATACACTCTCTGCTTACCAGAAACAGGTGAATAACACCTCTGTGGTCAGTTTGTTCTTCCCTCTCAGGGAGTGCTTAGAATGGGCACTCAGGGTTTGGCCTCACAACAATTCTGAGAAGTGTTGCAGTGTCAAATACTTTTAATAAGCAATAAGGACGTGGATTTGCAGTTACCAATTGTTAGTGTTTATTAACTGAAGGTTCATTACAGAGACTTTTATTAAGCTTTAAAGCACCTGCAGTGCCCAGCAGGTTGCAGTGCTGCTGCAGGATCCTGATCAGCCTCCAGCAAAACACTCAATATTCTCAAGTTGAAGCTGAAATTTCTAGCTGACAGGAGGTGGTAGCAAGGTGTGAGTCATCATCTTCCAGGGAACTAGTGACAGGATAAGATGAAATGGCCTCAAGCTGTACCAGGGGAGGTTCAGGTTGGACGTCAGGAAGAATTTCTTCACAGAAAGCATTGTTAAACATTGGAACAGGCTGCTCAGGGAGGCAGTGGAGTCACCATCCCTGGAGGTGTTCAGGTTATGACTGAATGTGGCACTTACTGCTCTGGTCTAGCTGACAAGGTGGGGATGGTCACAGGTCGGACTCGACTCAGTGAGAGGTCTTTTCCAGCCTAAATGACTCTGATTCTGAAGCAACTGCAGTGGATTTGCAATTGCAATAAGACACCAAGGCCCTGAGGCTCATCACTGCTGCGGCTCAGGTTTCCCCGTTTCGCAGAGCCAGTTGCTGTGCTCCTCACTGCGTGTTTTGAAGTGAAAGCCATCTGCAATTACAACTCACTAAAACCTTTAAAAACCATTTCTGACTTTAATAATAATAGTGCATTCTGAAGCAACTGCAGTGGATTTGCAATTGCAATAAGACACCAAGGCCCTGAGGCTCATCACTGCTGCGGCTCAGGTTTCCCCGTTTCGCAGAGCCAGTTGCTGTGCTCCTCACTGCGTGTTTTGAAGTGAAAGCCATCTGCAATTACAACTCACTAAAACCTTTAAAAACCATTTCTGACTTTAATAATAATAGTGCAAACTAAGCAAATAGCTCTTAAACCACTTCTCTAAATATTAAATCAGCTCCAAGTCTCTGTTTTGCCTGTGGGAAAGTGAAGTGATGGGAAATGACTTGCTGTTTTGGACAGACCAAGTGACAAAGGCTAACCTGCCTGTGGACTCCTGGCAGGTCTCACTTTGTGGTCTTATACTTACAAAAGCACTTTAGAGAGTGCATCCCATTACTTTCTCATATGTAAAAACATTAAGAAGGTGCAGGAGAACCCACAGCCTTTGTCAATAACCAACAGAGACAAGGCAAACACTCTGAGTATTAACAAGACTGAGAACACTACTGGGATCTGACCAAGGACTGGCCAAAAGGATTGACCAAAAACTTCACAGAAACAGTCTCAGAATATGAACAGTGTCAGAGATGAAAGAACCACAGCCTTTACTTTTTAAATGGTCCCAGTGACCAGCAAGTAGCGTTTCCTGCCCCAGCCCAGTGCAGGCTGGTGGCCTTACCAAGCTGCTCAGACATTTAATTGAGTCATAACATACAATTACCCCCAAAATGCATCCCCCCTACGTCCTGGGATGCTGCAGGAAACAGGAGCTGTGTGGCCACCCAGGCAGTGGGGCATGGGGAAGGTGGGCAGTCGCCAGATCCTGGGAAAAAAGGGACTCTGGAAGCTGCATTAAGTATGTTAGTTTGGGACTTCATCCAGCTTCCACAGCAGTCAGCAATAAGTGTCCCTGGAGTGAACCACATACCTGTGCCACAGCAGGAGGGGGTATCACCCTTTGGAAGCCACACAGAGCCAGGTTTGAACCTAAAAGAACAATTCTGAGTGACACAGACAATACACTGAATTCTGAAATAAAAACACTTTTGTCTGCAGTTTTAACTCTAATCAAATGCAATTTTACAAGAAAAAGGGTGTTTTTCAAGTTACAAAATGCATTGCAGAAGATTTAGCTTCTACAAACAGAACATTCAGCTTCAGGAGTCCGACTGCAAGCCACAAACAGGCAAATATAAAATTATTGGCATCTGTATTTGAGTGGAAACCGAGTTCCCGAGAAACTTCATCCCCTCTGCAATCCTGCTCCAAGCAGGAACTTTCACTGTCAGCCCTGCTGTAATCCTGCCACAACCAGAAACTTTTACTGTTTTTCCACGAATTGAATTCTTTCTGGCTAGAAACAAATTCTGGCTTTGGCTCCCAGAGCTGGTTTATCCCAGAAGAGCTCACAGGCCAATGCTGACAGAGCCCAGCGGAGCCTCCACTCCAGCAGTGCATCCAGGAGTGGACTGGCTGCTCAGCACAGTGGCCTTAGGCACAATGTGGCTCCATTCCCTACCCACAGCAGCCTCCCAGTGTCCAGGAGAGGACCCGACCCAGGGCAGGGGCTGGTTTAAGCTGGGAGAGAGGAGTTTCACCTCCCACCAGACAGGGACCTGGGCAGGGCTGTGCCAGCCCAGCTCCTGCAGGGAGAGGAAGATGATCTTGGCTTCTTCCATGCACCAAGAGCCCCAGGTCCTGGCTGTCCTGCCTTTTCCTTATGGCCTTAGGGGCCAAACACTTTGGCAAGGTCAGGACTTTGCTTTGACAGGCTTTCAGGAGAAATGAGAGCTAGATCCCAGTCAGCTATCCTAGCCAAGGAAACTACTATCTCTGGGAATGAGCCCATGAATCAGACAAGTCATTCATGCTCCCTGGTTTGTCTTGGTCCTGGAATAGAATTTATTTCAAAAGCTACACCCAGAAATGTAACTCAGCCTCCTAAAGGCACCTACAAACACCTTAAACATACCTATTTGTGCAGGTGGAAAAGGCTCCCTCCTGTCATCCACTTCAACCAGCGCAAGAGAAAAAACTTTGTGGGATTTTCTGGGCTCTCCTCCTCCTCCGCAGTGCAAGGAGAGGGCAGTGGGACATGGACAGATTCCCCAGGAGATCCCCATGCAGAGGACACCTGGTGTTCCCCAGCATTCCCACCACAGCTCTGCCTCATGCTCGCTCCAATGTCAGCCATAGGTGAGCAACAGGATTGTAGTCACAGGCAAGAGGCTTCCACATATGAACATGGAATCATTTAGGCTGGAAAAGATCCCGAAGATCATCAAGATCAAGTGTAAATCCAGCACTGCCGGGTGCTGCAGACACTTCCACGTGGAGTGCAGTGGCAGGGACCAATCATGGAGCAGGAGGAGCAGCAGGGCTTAGCAATATTCAGATAACAAGATGCCAACATGGTCCCTCTGGGCTGTGCTCCAGCACAGTCTGATTTGCTGCGAAGAGGGTAGCAGAGCTCCCCAGGACCCTGCCAAGAGTAGTCCAAGTTCTGGAGGGCAGAGCTGTGCCCAGGAGCTCCCAAGGTGCAGGAACACCTTGGCCAGATTAACAGCTGGACTCGATCTCAGAGGTCTTTTCCAACCCGAGTGATTCTGTGATTCCATCATTTCACAGTGACCTGTGCTGATTGCTGTATATAGGAACTACAGCAAAAAAAACCCCAGGAAATTACAGAAAAAAAATAGGATAGCATTAGATGTGCAGAAAAACAGAGAGGAGGAAACCTCAATGAGAGTCAAATTGCTCAGTGCAATGGCTTAACAAGTGTGAAAGTATGTTACATCCAGCATTCCTGAACTCCCTGGCAACTGCTGCTTCCATGTAGTGTTTTGGTTTTAGCACAAAACTACAGCTCATAGTATCACTGAGTAGAAAAATAGCAGAGAACAGTGTGTACATCCAGAACCACAGCAGAAACTTCCACATCCCCTTCCACATCAAGCCAGGTCTGAAAGGAAAGGAAGGTTAAACATTCCCTCTGTACAGCACCAGAGCTGCTGAACTCATCCCAGAGCTCTTGCTCCACAACACAAGTTGCTTTGAAGTTTGCAGCCACAGACCTGTGTCTTAATCCTAACAAATCATCTAGTTTCAGCCCCCCCTCTACAGAACTGTGTCCTGCCCTCACTGACTATAAAAATAGCAAAGTCACTTCATTATACATTTTTCCATGAAGATCTTTATCTTTTTTTACTGGTCTGAAGCTTCAGAAGCAAACACTTGGAACCACTGTCTTGGCTCACATTTTCCTTTGATTGACTTCTAGGACCACTAAGTTGCCATCACTCTTGGGATATATCCTGGAAAACTGATGCTGTGATTTTGCTAGCACAGAATTCATACCTAGCACAGGGACTGACCAACGCAATCCTTCCCTCAGATCACACACACCAGGACTCTCTGCACCTAATGGGCAAAAAGATCTTAGATGCTTTTGTGTTTCCCTGTCACATATCACTTCTATACACCTTCTGCTGAAAGCACATTTCTCTGAGGTGGTTGCTTCTCTCACAGTCATACAGATATATTTTACTGCCTTTTCAATACATGGAATAAACCAGTAAAAACTGTTGCACACGGACTGTTGTGCTGGTTTTGGCTGGGGCTTAGACCACAACAGCTGCTTATCTCAATATCAAGACAAACAAATCGCTCTGGCTCAGTACTGCACTGCAGGACCTTCAGGGCAGATGCTGGCCCCAAATTTGTTTTCCAGTGCTTATTGCAGACATGTGTCGCTAATATTGGAGTACTCCTCATGCTTCAAAAATCATGTAACCATGTGACATAAGAGGGTTTCATGTCTGAACATTTCTGCCCACAGTAAGTAGGCACTGTAAGTGCCATGATAAAAACCTTGTTAGCATTTCAGGCTCACCTGGGACACCAGGTCAGTGGGGTTAAGCCCTGGAATTCTTACAAAAAACTGCATTCTCCCAGTCAGGAGAAACTGGAGGAGCAGAGCTGTGAGACAGGGGTACAAGACCTTTACAAGGCTCCTCCAGCTGAGAAGAGCTGATGGGATTTACTAGATATGTTTAATTTCATTTATACCCTCCAACATATCCAGCCACATTCAGCCTCTCAAGCCAGTGACTGCTCACAAACATCTGAGCTGGGGAAAAAATAATGGAGTGCTGGCAGAAAGTAAGCCAAATATGTTTGTCAGAGGCACTTGGATTTGAAAAATTCAGCCCTCGACAGCCAGCTCAATCCTTGGAAATCACTGAGAGTTTACCCATGTCATCACTGGATCAGAATTAGGTCCCTCATCCTTACTTACCATGACCTAGAAATTAAATCCAGCTCATATACAACCGACCAGGTATTTCCTACACACAGTCACAAAGCAGAGGAAGCCCTGTGGCACTCTCACCTTGGTTTAGACTTGAACCAAAACTATGAGGGGAAAGGGAAAAGCCAACAAGAGACCATCCACAGAAGAACATCATGTAGAGCAGAGACTCAGCTCAAGGGAAAGTGTCAGATGTTTATCAGACAAAGAAAACTCAAGCTCCATGTTTGTACACCACTCTCCAAAGCATCTGCATTTAAAAGATTTGAGCTGTGTGGCCTCTCTGCCAGATGTTTCTTATTCCTTTTACTGCAGAAATGGATGAGAGTGAGCAGAGTGCACATCCCAGGTCAGAGCCGCCTGTGTAGAACCTGCCTGCCTTGGAGGCAACCTGAGCTCAGAGCCTGGCACAGACACCTGCCAGTCATGGATTACTGCAGGTCTTCACCTTTTCCAATGCTCCATTCAATTCCCCCAAGAGATATTTTTCCACTGCTTGGAAAGCAGCACCAGAAGCCCAGTGATGTTCCTGGTAAGGCACTAGTGGGATGTGCTAATATCCAGCCACCACGGCCACACACAGACTCGGGGAAGCAGCTGAAGGTTTTGGCAGAAGGGACCCACCATCACCTCAGGGCTGGCACTCCATGGGCAAAGCTCACCTGAGATGTTTGGGTCAGCAGGATGAACGAGGGCTGACATCCACAGCAGCTCCCCATCTTGTATCTGATCCCTCGCTGATCCTACCCTGGGACCCAGGGCACAGCCCCAGCAATACAGCTACCAGTGGAATCTCACAGGTGCTTGGTACCACTCTGGGATGGACACAGAACCAAACTGGACTGAAATATTCAGTACAGTTACGCATCATGCCATCACAGGATCAGTGGTGCACAGAAGCCACCAGTTTTGTCCAATACACATGATTTTAACCTCATGACTGTAGCGTACTTCTAGTGAAGTCACTTTGGACCTCACATTGACAGCAAAACCAGGACAAAGCCAAAGGCTTTCTGCTAAACATACAGGAGAAAACAAACCAGAACCCAAGAGCATGTGAATTTACAGCTAAGTACTCCCAGACTGTGACTCTCAGGTCTTGGCTAATCTTAACATCAGAAAATGTTTTTCCAGGAAGGATTCAGAAATAAACTGAGTTTTTCAGAAAAGGAAAGAAGCCAAGTCCTTTTTTCATTCTTTCCTTTCAGTGAAAATGGAATTCTGAAAGAATTTTCAAGAAAAGGAAAACCTACTTTAGTTCAGATGCTGGAAAACCCATCACTTCACCCAGGTACAGCTTCGGGTTGTTCCATCTATCAACACTGACTGGGAAACTTCCCTTCCTCTGCTGCTCTGAGGGATGTGATCTCTACTTGAAGGAGAAAAAAGGTCAGTATTGCTTTGAGGCTGCTACAAGAACACACCACTGTGTACCAACTTGCGTGTACCTGCAAGTTAGATCACAGAGAAGAGAGGAAAAGTGCCAGGAAGCTGCTTTAAAACCACACACTCACTTCTTCCAGCAGGTAACCAGTGCCTGATTCTCTGCTATGAAACAAAGGAAGAAACATGCAAAATATTCACAACTTCAGAAGAAAATCTTCTGTAAATAAGTACAACATTTACTGCAAACGAATCTGGTGTTTGCAGAGTTGTTTTTTTGAAGTGCTTTGCATACAAACAAGGCTTTATAAATGTGCTAGCAGAGGTTAACAATTGTTTAGTTTCAGAAGTCCCCACTGGCTCAGGGCTGACAGGGACAGCTCAGCAGTGCAAACCAGCAGCTGGACTTTGACCAAGGCCAGATTCTGGGCTGCAGGTGTCCAGCTCATAACTACAGCACAAGCCCAGGTTACAGCATGGCACAGAGCTGAGCTTCCTTGGGAAATCATTTGTACATGTGTGTTAGCCAAGTGCCACCAGTCCTGGGACAGCATGGAGAAACAAGGCAGTTCCTCGTCATACCAAACAATGCTGGAAAGCAGGAAAATGTGGCAAATGTCCTTGCAGAAATAAAAACATTGCTGGGGTTTGCAAACAGGCTGCTGAGCTTGTGGCTCAGGAACTGCTGAAAGAATTAAGGACACATTCCTTTCAGCTTGATTCAACAATTTTCTTCATATAAAAATTGCAGCATTAAGCTGAATGTTGTGCAAAGGGAACGAATTCACCAGCTTTCAGCAGAGACTTACCAGCTCTAAAGAGAAAGCTCTCAGGCAGCATTCACAACCTGCTGCAGTTTTACCCAAGCCCAGCATTAAAATCTCTATTGATCTGATTATTTCCAGTTACTTGTTTCAGCCATTCAAAACCAGAGTCTTTGCCAATGTCCTGATCAAAGTAAAGGTTATTTGTACAGATGCATTCTACCTACAGCCTCTCTGAAGTCAGTGGCTTTTCCTAGTGCAACAACAAAAGTCAGTCATGCTTTGGGGTTTGACCTGTATTCAATTAAAGACTGAGTAAGACAGTCAAAGTTTGAGATCCCTAATGCAGCACATTTCATTTCCGGATGCAAGCCAAGGAATAAACAGAAAGGAACATTTATTTTAGTGGCTGTCGAGCTGCTTCCAAGTGCTCTCTCTATCCCACATCCCTCACAGAAAACTAATAAATAAAACCAGATTATGTTGGGCTGAGTGCAAGGGATCACAAATCCCTGAGCCTGACTCCTCAGCAGAGGATCCTTCCTTGCCCAGGTGTCCCAGGGGACCCTGCAGCACCTCCTGCCCATGGAAACACTGGGCAGGGGATGAGGTGAGGAGCATGGTGCTCCCCCAGCGTGGCACCAGGGTCTGCCCCAGCACAGCCCCTTCCCTGTGCTCCCCAAAAGGATGGAATTTGCATCAAGGGTTATGCCAACAGCAACAGGAGGCAAGAAACTGGAGTAAGAGGTAGGGCAAATAAAAGGAGGTTTATTGTATTTTGATCTGTCTGAAAGCATCAGATTTCTTGACTTTCAGCACAGCAGTCGGATATTCTATAGGAGGTTTTTATGGAAGAAAACAGTGTTTTGGAATAGTTTGCAGCACTCATCCTTGGAGAGTTCATTACAGTCAGTAATGGAAAGGACATTTGAACCGACTGATGGTTCCGACACAAACCAACACACAGCAAAGTCTGAAACACACAGCACATTCCAAAACAAATGAGCATGAGGACAGTCCCTCAGGGAACTGTAAGGAAACTCTCTGCCCTCCACCAGCCTCTTCCTGCCTTACATGTACCCCACTCCATGGGGCATGTGCCTTTAGCCAGCACCATTAGTGAGTTCGTTGGAAATTCCACAGATGGTCATTCCAGTTTAGCCGTGGATGCTCTTGTACATCCCCTCACATTACCCAGGTCACCACTCCTTGAGACATGAGGTATTCAAATTGGGTCACGGTGTTACGCTGAACTTAATTACACACGTCATCAGATTTCAGACATTTCCACCATCACAGCTAAAACCAAACCCATCCCTTTTCCTAATTGCTGAGCCACGTTGCTTTGTGTAACAATTTGGATACTTTTCCTGCGAAGTATGAGGCTAAACACGACCTGGACATCCTGTTTGTAGGACAGAGACTGAAAGAAACTGCACAATATTACTCAGTGCTGGAGCGTAATTAACCAACACAGACTTCAGAAACCCCAACTGGAGATGTTTGTGAAGTGGTGCTTGGATGAGACCTTGATTTTCCCTGTGGTAATCCACTGTAAACCAGAACACAAAACAAACATGTTAAAGCTAATAACCAGCACCACAGATTCAGTATGGTTTAAATGTCGAACCACATCCACAGCAGAGCTCAATGCAGAGCAGGCAGTAAGCATTTAAGTTTGTCACAGGACACAACCATTAGCAGAGCTTTAGAAGCAACAGCCACACAGCAGTCCCTTGAACCATCAAAGGAGCCACAGGACAGCACTATTAAGCCAAAAGTAGCAGAAGAGACACTGGGAGATCATTGTCCCACTATAACCTTTTGGCCTCAGTTAGGAGAACTACAGTTTTTTGAAAGAGTTTTTAATTGGGTATTTTACACTTGAAAGTGGTTGAGAATTACTCTGCTGAACATGCAGATGGAAAGGAGAAAATGACAAGTTTAAACTCTCCACTTTTCAATCCATATCACACTTTTATATGCCTTCTCCTCCCAAACAACTTTTCACATGCTGTTCCAGAGGGAAATTATTCCATCACTTGGGGCCAAAGATTTTAAAAGGGCCCAGCAAATGACCACCCCTTCTGCCTCCATCAGCTTATCAGTGCCAGTTCTCCACAAACCCAACTTCGTTTAGCACACCCAGCTCAGAATCCACACATTTACAGTTTGCTGGCACAGCTGTAGCAGAAAAGTAATTTAATGCAAGTTTAGCTTGCACAGGAAGGTGTAGCTCTGATTTTATGTGACCTACCATGGTGAGTTCAGCAAATAAAATGATGGTTATTAAGTTAAAATATTCTTGCTCCCTATAATGTGAAAAGAACATCCCAGAGCAGCATTCAGGCTTCCTTACCTGCAGAACAAGCATCTTTGCTTCCCTCCTCCACACATTTCAGCATAGAAAGCTTCTCATTTTCTAGTCTTGACCTTGACTTAGAAAGACCCATGTAGGAATTTCTGCATTGGTGAGGCTTCTCAGATTCTGCCACCTCTGGTCTTCAGTCACAAGCCACAAAACACTAAACAGGACAAAAGACCTGGTCTTGCCAAAAAAGGTCTGACTCTATGCCTGCCTTAAATAGCACCTGGGGCTCTGTGTGCCTGCCCTCAGGCACCTGTGCCTCACCCTTCTGACACCTGAACACGATGCAGCTCTCTGGCTGGTCAGGAGTGCTGACAAACTGAGACAGCACCAGTTGGGTGGGCAGGGGAAAGGCTGCAGCTGAGACCTGGAAAGCTAAAGCACTCTGCTCTTAAATTGTTTACTTAATTGTAACTGGGAAATAAAACAGAATTCAGAAACACACTCTCAGTGAGTGTAACTTGGGAATAAACAGCCATGCCTCATTTCCCTTACCCAGAGCTATCTGTTGGCTTCTTTGGGCAAGGGTAGGGGGTTGACTGGGGTTTTTTTGGTGGGGGATTCTGTTTGGTTTTCCAACTATTTAAAAACTGAATTAAAGGCCAGTGGCAGGGCCATCTTCAGGACATGACAAGTTATTATTATATCACGAGCAAAAATCATCCACAGCAAGAATCAGCATCTTGTTAATTAACTGCATAACATTCTCCTTTATCCACTGTACTATACCTATATGTTACATGGCCTGCAGATTTATAAACTTGCTGCCTTAGCCTATGGATGTAAATCCATGGTGTAGAGTGACCATCAAGAAACAGGGACATGCCCAATTAAGTATCCTCACAATGTACCTACAGAGACCAAGACAGAGAGCTCTAAAATCCTGTTTCAGTGCTGGTTTGGCACTTCAAGCCATGAAAAAGATACTCCAGCTGATGTTTAAGAAGAGTGTTGAAAGCCCCCAGACTGCACCTGCAGAAGTGCTTTAGCAGGAGTGTCTGTGCTTTGGTTCAGCTGCTGCTGAGTGGATTTGCAGGTGAATGTCTCTGCCTGTGAGGTGGTCTGACAGGAGATTAAAGACCTTACTGAGAGCACAGGAACCACCGATGGTGCATGTCATTGCAGATCAAACACAGAATTACCATGGTTGAGGATCTGCTCCAGTAATGAGGAGAGCAGATCTTCCCCAGGCACACCAAGTGTTAACAGGCTTTTCTTCTAAGCCGGAGTGAGATGATCCCTCCCTTCATGTCCACCTCGAACAACTGCCCAGATGAAAGAGAACGGTATCACAGCTTCCCAGACAAGATCTTTCTCAGCTCAGGGGATGATGGTCTGTGTGTCTATGTGCAGTGCACCAAGCAGGAGCTTTTGCTGTGGCTACCCACACTGTGGATGATTTACAGAGCCTCAGGTCATCTGGACTGGGTGGAGTTTAAAAGTGGCAGCCAGTGGCCCCTCAGACCTGGTGTGGACACCAACAACTGCCCATGCCACCCAGGAAAGATGGATTGCTGCCACCCTGCCCAGATGAGGTGCTCACTGGTCAGAGGGAGCACAGTGAGGACAGAAGAATTTGGAGCACAGAACTCCACAGCCACAGGGCACTACTGGGGTCAGGACAGGACAAGAGGGGACAAGAAGGCAGCCACAGCCCAGTCCCCTTTACATTTATTCCTCTGACATACTGCTTGGTTTCCTGGAGACATTTCTTTAGGTTTTTGGATGTGACTTACCATCCTCAAATTAATATTTGCACAAATACACCAGCAACTCCAAACACTGCCCGTGTTAACAGTCAGTCTCTGCTTTCCTGGGAGCTTGTCCAGATCATTACAATGGAACTAAAGTGCCTGACTGTGGCCTTGAGCCACAGTAGAGTTGTACCTGTGTTATTCTGAAAATTCCCAACAAGGCACTGGGAGGTTCATGTCATCCTTTTCAAGGTGTCCAGCAACCTACAGAGACATTGAAAGAATTTGGCCAGCAAGAAGCTGTGATGAAAAAGAACATGAGAACATTTTGTAAAGGGCCTTTAGGGAGAACTGACATAATATAGAGAGAAGAGAGAGGATGAGGAGGGTTAAACTGAGGCAGAATGGGAATGTTGTGTGAGAGGAATGGAGGCACCTGCAGTGCTGGGCTGGAAAACAGCTGGATCGGTCTCACAAGGGAACAGTGAGATGTGGGAGGGAATTGACAGTGTCTGCAATGGAAGAGCAAATTGAAAAGCAAACATCAAACAAAACCCAGGTACACAATTCAGGTACCGAATTCAGAACAGACTTGCATAAAAAATCCCTTCTGCTGACACTGATGCATGGGACATATCATGGTGGTGTTCTCCAGAGCTTTGTCCTGCCTTTTTAGTGTAATTTCTCTTGACTCCTGTAAATAAAGGGATTATCCACTATTTCCTTCAATGTCCCAGTGCTGTGGTTCAGCCCCACCACAATTTGCTCAAATTAATCTGGTAACACACCTGAAGATCTAGAGCTCACACAACGGTCCCTGATGGGCACAAAATGCATCCAGATTGCCAGTGCTGGGCTCTGCTGCTGCCACCCCATGAGTACCAGCATCATTATTAACACCTTTCTGATGAACAGGACTGCCCATAGAGATGCAGAGCCCCTGCCCTAAAAGTGAGGCTATTCCCATACTTCAAGTTAAAAAAGAGAATCATTCCTTCCATACATCATTTGCTTTCTGTGACTTCACTCCCTGAAGTTCGAGTCATTTTCCATTGACTCGCTCATGCTGAGAGAGGAGAAAAAGAAAACATTCATTAAGAAAGTAAACAAAGAAATTGCAAAGCAAACCAAGAGCCCCAGTGAGAGCTCTGACAGGGGTGGGTTAGTGTGTGTGCCTGGGAAGTCTGGGTGTATCTGGATCCTCGAGGGCCCAGAGCTGTAATGATGCTGGAGAACACGACAGACAGAGTGGTGCTCAGTGCCAGGGCCTGGGCTGCTGCCAGGGGGTTTGCATGGATAAAGATCTCAGCACTGAAGTTTGGAATGTGAGTCTTGCATTGACACCCTGATCCAAGGATCAGGAGAGCTGTCTCGTTCCCTTGTGCTACCTCAGGTGTTTATGTCCTCCTGCACTAGTCCCTACCAATCTGCCCACTGTAACCTGCACATGCTTCCAGGAGCACACAAATCACACAGAAAAACTGTGGAGCACTCCTGCCTTCCCTCCTCGCTTGGACAAAGGCAGGTTATACTACAGAAAGGTACATCAGGAACTGAACTGCTGGAAAATGAGCTGAAATTGTGCCCCAGTTTGGTACATACAATTTTCTATACAGACCCAGTTCAAAAGCACTTCCTTCACTCAGCTTTCCTCTTCCCAGTACTCCTGAGTTCATGCTCAGTCACACTTTCTTGCCAAAATATAGTTCCAGTTAACAAAAAGCCCCCTTCATTCTCCTCAGTAATGAATTCCAGCTAAACCAATGTCTTTTAATGTCAGACATGGGCCAGATTTGCCAGCAAAGCAGCAAGCTCAGCACAGGCTTGTACAACCATTGTGTTCTCCGTAAGGCCACGCCGGGAAATCCCAGCCACATTACAATAAAATATTCCACATGTTCCTCAGCTGCTTTCCAGAGGGAGAACTTTGTATCACTTGTAATTTAATGCTCTGCCTCTCAGAAGTGAGAGCTGGGCTTTAATGACAACACAGAGCATATCCCGAGATGAGAACTCTGTTCTTAAAACATTGGCAAGGAACATTGGACATTTAAAATATATTTATTTACTTGAATGCAGATTTTCAGGGATATGTTTTTGGAAAATGTTCTCAGAAGAAACTTCAGCCCCTTTTCTACCACAAATTATGGAGACTGGTACAAATCATTAAAAAATGTCTTTTCCCTCGTGTTTATACACACAAAAGCACAGCGCTGGAATGTGTCACTCTGGAAGCCTTGACCTCAGTAATCCAGCAGAAAAAACCCACTTACGAAAGCAACTGATGCTTTGCATTTCAGGCCGTAATTAAGATGGTGAAAATATGCCTAACGATAGCTCTGCCACCCTCTGTATTGCTCAGGGGAACAGAATTCAGTGTGAGCTCTCAAGCTTTTCCCTGTTTTCAGGGTAGCTCCTAAAAACGTCACCTCAGAATTTAGTGTAGGGCTCAGCTGAGGTGGTGGTGTTTTTTCTGAGACCCAAACTGCTGGTTGCACGAGCAGATCAGTGTTTCTTGGCACAAGTTCCCATGCTGAATCAAACTGAGACCATCCACGTTTCACAGAGACAACCCCTGAGATGATAACCGTCAGTGAGCAGATACCACAAGTAAAGTTCTAGCTGGCTTACACAGAACATCCTGTCCCTGCCAACCTCCTGAACACCCACAGCTCACACTTGATTTTGAATTTGTCTCAACAATTTTAGAACCTTTAACAGGGATGTTTGAGGCTTTATCTGGTTTTGGGTTTTTTGAAAGTTTTGTCTTACCATTGCGTCTCCAGTCGAACAGAGTTGGTTTGCCCTAGAAGGTGGTTTGCCATAGAATGACATACTTCCAGCAGAAACATGTCATCAGTCGAGTTTATGGCTATTAAAGACACTTTGTAGCCAAATACAAGGAGCCGAAGCACTCAGACTACAACGGGAGAGACAGTGTCCCTCCAAAAGCGACCTGAAGGTGTGATCGGCAGGTTTTTAGAGGGGGCACACACGAACTCCCCCCGACGGCAATCGCTCCTTGTCTGCGAGGGCTGGTGGGACTGCGGTTCGCTCTCGCTGCGGCAGCAGAGACTCCGGCGGGGAAGGGGAAGGGGATGCGGGGCAGGGCCAGGCCGGGTCGCAGCATCCCCAGGAGAAGCGGGTTTGCCGGGCGGG
>NW_008692040.1:0-214 GCF_000695815.1 Acanthisitta chloris
GCGGAACGGACGAGCTGCAGGGCGCTGCGCCTAAAGCCCACGCACCCCGGCGCAGATTCCAAGCACCAGACATGGGCCACGCCACACACCTTCCCACGGGCACATCCTGAGAATAACCCCTCGTGCTCTGCACAGGGAGGCTGGGGGCAGCTGCTCCCGGTCCTGCTGGCACACGGGATGCTGATGGTGCTGTGGACAGGAGCTCCCCTGTAAA
>NW_008692040.1:228-7073 GCF_000695815.1 Acanthisitta chloris
CCACCTTCCCCTAAAACCATGGGGGCAGCACAGCAGGGCATCACCTTTGTGCTAAAAGAGCAAAGTGGGGGTGCAGGGTCAGCTCCCAGGGGGGTGTGAAGGCACATGGGAGGTGTCAGCCACAGCATGTCACCGTGTCACCCCGTCCCCACGCGCAGCCGCGAGGGCATCGTGCTCCTGACAGTGATCCAGGGATGTAAAGGGCTGCAAAATGTCATGAGATCCCCACGTGCCCGTGGAACACATGCGTCATCCACCACCAGCATGGAGAGCAAGGTGGGGTCTGACCACGGGGTGTGGGGAAATCTGCTTCACAAATTACCGGGAGTACCAAATGTCCCTTCTTATCAAGACTGGACGGGTATTCAATTTTCTCTTCAAACGCCTGCCTTCTGAAATGGTAATAGAATTTCAAATCTAGGGGAAAAGGGAGGGGAAAAACTGAATATGCAAGGATTAACAATGAGAGAGAGAGAGACAAAGGAAGAAATTTTACCAAAAAAATATAGTCAGAGCCTTTGCAGGAATTAATTAAATACAAATATAAAGAGAAAATTAAGTCTCATGCTTAGGAGGGGGGGGAGAAAAGGGATATTTTCTGAGTTTAATTAACCTTTTTTTGCCAAGAACAATGAAGAGGAAGGGGAAAGGGAGGGAGAGGAGAGCAAAGACTCCTAATTGTTTTGCCTTGCAGGAGATAATTACGGGAGCCAGCCGGGTCGGGGGCTGCCCACGCGGGTTTGTGGGGCGTGGGTCCAGCTCATGCATGTGCTGGGATTGTATGCACATAATAGCTCATTTGTTGGCCCTAATTGGGATGTAGATCGGGAGGAGCAAAGGCAGAGCTGGGGAGAGCCACAGTCCCCCAGACACCAGGGAGCTTGAGGAGGGGATGTCCTCGCCTGGCAGGGCCATGGGGAAGGGGAGAGCATTGAGCATCGTGGGAGGTGGCTGGCAGGGCTGTGAGAATAACTCCATCCCCACACTCCCAAATATCATGTTTGCAGGTTTGATATCTGTGGTGCTCGGAGGCATCAGTCACAGGGCGACAGCTTGGGGGCCCGATGGGGTTCTGGAGCAGCTGGATGCAAAATTAATGGTCTTTGTCACCACTGGTCCCTCGTGAGGAAAGTGGAGGAGCCAGGCAGGATGAGAAGAGACAGAAAAAGGAAAGGTAATACTGATGCTAACACGAGTGCCTGTCTGCCAGGTTCTTGCCTGAGTGACTCTCTTCTTTGCTGCTGCCCATGCAGGAGCTGCTTGGTGACAGCCTGGACTCCAAAAGAGAGGAAGGGACAAAGCCAGACCTGAAGAGCAGGAGCTCTGGCAACTGTAGCTGCAGGCCAACATTGTTCCCAGCAATAAGGAGCAGCACTGCCTCTGGGCTATGGGCACTGCTGGACACCCAGGCTGACACCTGCAAGCCCCACAAAACATTTATGGCAACTCACTTAACACCAGTGACCAAGAGCAATGCAAATGGGCCAGTCAGTGCTCCATGGGCCACTCAAACAAGGGGCAATGAACAGCACCATCCTCCTTTGAGTCTCAGCACTGATGCTGCTCATGGGAACTGCTCTTGGAGGAAAGAACAGAGCTTCAGGGCTGAGGTGCTGCCTGCAAGGTGCCTGGAAGTGCTGTCACAAACAGCTCTCATGACACTTTTCACTACACCCTTCTGACACCTTGGTGCCACAGGTTTCAGAGTAGGGCCTGTCTCCCTCTAACACCAGCTGAGTAAATCAGAGGCTTCTTAAGGACTTGTCACACATAACTTTCTTGGGCCACCACCCATGGAGATGTTATGTTGCACCACAAGCTCTCCCAGATCGATGCAAACCCTCCTCACCCTCCAACCCACCCTCTCCAGGGTTATACCCATCACACCTGTACTTGGGAGGCCATGAAGAAGCAGGGTCTGTGCTCCTGAACAAGGCTGCAGGCAGCATTGCTGGCTTTCTAGGCAGGGCCACTGGCATTGAAACCAGGTTTCCAATGGATAACAGAGGGAGAAATTCATAATTCCCAGGCAAGTGGCTCCTGAAAGGCAGAAGCTGAAGACATGAACCTCTGCAGAGGTCTGGCCCTGTCAGCACAGCACTGCCCAGGGGGACACACACACAGTCTATGGATTATCTGGGAAGTGGGATGGGGTGATTAATAAGCTACAATCAACACTAGCAAATGTTATTCAACAAACATGACTCCTTATCTGTCCAGGAATAGATTGCAAAATTATTCAAAAGTCTTCAGTGTAAATTATTCTCAGTATAAAGATTGTTTAAATTGCAGGCTGGGAATATTACTGTGAAGTGTACAAGGTATGTGGTAAATTATGTAACCAATTTATGTAATTTATAAATTGAGTTACATAAATTAGCTGCACCAGGTACAGCATGAATGTCAAATTGTATACTCAATTGTCACAATAATGGCTCAGCATCAGATTAGCTCGAGGATTAATCCAGACAGTACAAAGTCTGGATGTTACAAATAAATAAATATAAATATCAAACTGTATACTAACAGCTCAAACTAGGAAGTTATTGGCATTAATAAAGTGCAATCACTCAATTACTTGTCGGGGGAAGTCAAATGAGGCAGAGCCAGCAGGAGCAGTTTGCTTTTCAGTTTGCACAGACGTCCCCACAGTCAGTGCCCTGCAGAGTGCTCTAGGGAGGGCAGAAAGTACTTGAGCCTTTTCCAGAACCCCTGTCTCACTCCCAGGTAAGGAATATCTCTGTTAACAGTAAGGGGCTACAAAATCACTAATTGACTTTGCATTAAGAAGTTTAGACTAAGGGCACCATTGCACTACTTAATTCACTGCACACTGGGCCGTGGAAAAGTCCATGAATTTATTGTACAGCTCTGAGACTCACCTGCTGTACTCACTAACCCAAATTTTCAGGACTTAGAGGACCCTTAGGAAACCAGAACCAAGGCTATTAGTTTTCCCCAATTAACAGTTACAACTATGTTTTCAACCACTCCTTTTCCATAAGCACTTCCCCTCCACTCCCATAAACTGCTCAATCCCCAGGGGGAACATGGGAGGAACAACGCTGGGCCAGGCACAGCCTTTCTGGACATACAGACACCACGAGAGAGAAGGTGCTTCTCCTCAGTCTGCAGGTAGAGATTTGATATAACCTGGAAATCTGGAAAGGGCTTTTGGGAGAATATGTGGGGATATGGAGCAACAAAAGGAACTATTACAGACTGGCTTATAAATTACTTAACCTAAAAATCTATAGCTGGATGGAAATGATCTAATTACTTTGGACCAGATGGAGCAATGAGAGCAAGGAGAGCCAGGAGTTCTCTCCAGGGAACCTTGCTCACAGGGTGGCCCCATGGGCACTGTAGGCAGTAGCAGGGCTAAGCCACATTTTATGCTTTTTGCTCCACTGTCCACGTTCTCAATGGATGCTGAAGGCTTCCGAGTTTCAGAACTTTTCACCTTGTACTCCTCATTAAAATCCAATTTTCTTTCAAGTCAAGAATGGCAGAATTCTGCCCTCCTGAGAACAGCTGTGATTATGTTGTCATCTGCTTGCTCAGGGGTGCTGCAAGGTCTGTGGCAGTGTTAGAGCTCCCAGTCTCAGGGGTGACTGCAAAGTGATCTGGTGCACAATTCTCCTGAGTTCAGCTTATTAAAACCTCCCTGTAATGGGTGTGCTTGGTTTTTCCAGAGAGCTGAGTTTGGACCTCCCAAGCAAACCCACAAGGCAAGCACTGTTTGGCAGTGACCAGGTTCACAGTCAGAAGAATGATACCAATTGCCTTAAATTTACGGTGTGCACATGGGTCTCATTTTTTCTGTGCAATTCCTTGCAGTCTTGAACGGAACTTTTATCCAGCAGAAGAACCACACTTTGAAACATCTGCCCATCAGTCACAAAGAAGCAGCAAATGTACCTTTCTCCTGATGCCATGCTTGGATACTGACACCCTGACATTGGATTCCTAGAACCTATAGAGATCTAATCCCATTCACTCACTGAAAATAGCCTGAAATAAAACTACTCCAGTTTTGCATCAGCAACCAACAATGCAGGTCCACCTGCAGCTCCAAAGAGGACATGTGCTTTGATTTTTGAGGAGCTGAAGAGCCAGACTCTGCTGCCTGAAGGTACTTCCAAGAAGATAATCAGCTTAGACTCTGAAGCATGAATTCTCTATCTATTTGGTCACAGACTAAACGGCAACCCTTTCCTTCAGACAGTGGAGCTCATTTTTCCTGGCACTGGGGAGGTCAGGCCAACCAGTGGCTGGGTGGAACCAACAGCTGGCACTGAGGTTTCACAGCTGGATTTCATTAGGGTGTTAGGGAAAGCAGACATGAAGTATATTAAATATATTACTGGGGATATTCCACCACACCCTCCAGTTTGGGAATGTGTATTTCAGGGCACAAGAAGGCACTGTATAAAAAACCAAGAAGAATGTGGCTGTCAAATAAATGGATTAATATTTTCTCTCTTTGTAACCTCTTCAAATTAGAGACTTCACAGGACTGCACAAGCACAAGCACACGATTTAAGTTAGGAACTAGTGTAGCACACAGATAATTCCACTGGTCTCAGCTTACACACCCCTGTGTGCCTTCCCATCGTGGAGCCTCAAGGTACAGTGGCAGAGCTGTGCAGGGGAGCAGGCACAACCCTCCCAGCACAGGGTGGCTTTGGACACCTGCAACCTGTGTGGATGTCAGGCTCAGCCTGTGTAGCCACCACAGATGCACAGCATGATCCCCTTAATCCAGCAAATTCCAATCCAAGCAAATTGTCATTAGCTGGCAACAGTGCTCTGAAAGGTAAAGAGTAGAGGGAAGAAGTCCCAAAGCAAAACTTATTTTCCTTTGCAGAGAAAAATAAGTAAATAAGGATTAAAGGGACTATGAAGGTTGTTTCAGCGAGGCAGCCCGTAAAGAACAATTTCTCTGCCTTTTGTAAGCTTTTATTTTGGCTGATATGATTTAAGCTGAATCCTGAACTGGCATTTCCCCTCCGTCTCATTAAGAGCCGCAAAGCTTCGCTGCAGTCACCGACCAGGCTGCTTCAGCAGTTGAAAGGCTACTGAAGGAAAAGCAAAGAATTAAATTTTAAAAAGCCACACTCACACATGGCTTTATCAAATGGCAAAAATTCAAATCTCTCCCTCGGTTCAGCCACTCAGAGGAGGAATGCAGGCAGCACTGGCAGAGCTCCTGTTTACTTGTTTTATGGTGGTTGTAACGAGGAGCCCATTAAATTAATAGCCGTGCTTTATTTTTAATGCGATGTTGAGCTAATCCTGACTTACAGTGGCACTCCCCATTCATAGAAAATAAAAATCAAATTCGCTACGAGGATGGACTTCATCACTGAGAAAATGGATACAGAGGGACGTCCAAGAGGTCACAGGAAGGAAAAAATTACACCCTTCTCACTCCTCCTGAGGGACTGTCACTCATGTCCTCCACTGGTGTCCATTAGCGAGATTAACTCAGGCAGTTCAAGGACTAAATAACACAAAACTGATCTAAAGCCTTAAGCGGAAAAAAAATGTCAGAGAGACCCATTCCAACTCCACTAGCACCTCAGCACGAAATACTGGAACATGGAGAGAATCTCCCATCCTGCCTGTGAGAAATCAACCCCTTGGATGGCTCAGCAGTCAGAGGATGAAAGCTGGTGATACTCTCCTTCCCTGTAAGGTCTGAGTTACCCACTCACATGCTTCAGATTACGTACCCAGGTTAATGATGCAACTAGGTCAAAATGAGCCTTCTTAGACCTGAGATGAATCGTGGGCACAGCAGCTTCAACTTGCCTGTTCAGCGACTGGTGACCCTGGAGAGCTTGAGCTCTGCCCCATGCTCAAGGAGGAGGTGCCCACCCAGAGACTCCAGCAGAGCTGCTCATACACAGACACACACACAGAGGTCACAGCTGGACTGTCTGGGTGACTCAAAACTCTTTCCTGGTCTTAAACAGTGAAGATATTTTTTTTTAGTTCTGTAGAGAAGAAGTCAGAAATGTCTAAGACTGAACTGTATGCACTGGTTTGCCAAAAATGTTAGCAGTAGATGGGAATGAAGACAACTTACCCTGCAGCTGTCACCACAATATCAACTCAGTATGCAAAAAGGATTTTGAAACTAAAGCTTTAAGGGATCCATAAGGAGGTGAGCAGATCCCAACACTTCAAAAAGAGCCTTGTGAGCCAAAGGGCTTTATTTGGGCTCATGCCAATTTGTTAACCTGCTCCAAAGGTATCAGAAATTATTACTAAATAAACTTTCTGAAAACAAAGCAGGATGCAAAGTAGGAATCAAAATGAGACTCCAGGTGCCTACGGTTCCTTCTCCTATACTCCCTGGAACAGCAGACCTTCCATGCAACAGCTCCCACAGGGAACAATACAGGGCAGCAGGAACCAGACACGAGTACTATCAACATCTTGTAGCACATTGCACAAACAAAATGTCTGGATAAAGCACAAGCTATTCCACTGAGGGCAAGCAGGGAGAGTGTCTAATTTAGGTCATTCACAAGGGGAAACCAGCTTCAGGAGCAGTTTGTTACATAGCCCTGAGGGAGCAGTTGGTTTCAGCTTGGAAACAAAAGTTTGTGTGCTGCTCTCCCTAGGAAGACGACAAAGAAAAGTTTCCTGCCATGCGCTGACCTCTCTAGAAAGTCTGAAAGAGCACACATGTCATTAAATCTCAGACACACTTGTGACAGGGAGCCCTCCTGAGACCAGTGGCTGCTCCATTTGCTCCCTCTGGCTTCGCCCCAAGCTGCACAACTACCACTCTGGCAGCACAATTACACACCAGAGTGGGAGATGGAGGGAGG
>NW_008692040.1:7100-18605 GCF_000695815.1 Acanthisitta chloris
TCCAGGCTAATCACTTCAGTCCACATCACCCTTCTCTTCCAAGGCATCAGCCCAGGAGAACTGTGGAAGTGAGGAGAATCCAGCACACACCAAGAGCAGAGTGACAGGGCTGACAGATAAGGAAGGCAGGTGAATCAGTTCAGGAATAACACATACATCTTCTCCAGGGATAAAAAACAAAGTGCATGGGAGCAGGTATGGGGTTACACCTTGCAGGACTCTCAACTGCCCTTCAGGCTCCCATGGGTTTCCAAAAAAGGGCTGATAACCCTTACAGTGCTGGATGCAACAGGCCCCTGGGGGGGCACAAGGCAAGAGAAGAAAAAGGTGGTCCTGAGACACGTACAAGACTGGCAATGAAGCGTTTTAGGGAGTCAGGCATAAACAATTTATCGACAAGTTACAGACAAACACTTTTAACCAGTTTGGAAATAAAAAATAACAACAACTTAAAAGACAAATTGAAAAATTCTGCTTGGAAAAGGAGCACACAGCATGAGATCACAGGATTCAGCAGACTATAAAATAGGAAATGAGACTTACTCTTCTCCCCCTACAGCTACACAAAACCCTCCTACATAGATTACAGACACACTTGGCAATTGCCTTCCTCCTCCTGCCTCTCCTGTTATGGACAAGGCAGAGCAGGTAGAAGCCTGAATGCAGAGAGGATATTAGATAAAGCATCTTGCAAAGTCAAGTGTGAAATATTAGCAACAGGAGGCAATGGGTTGTGTTTTTATGCAAGATCACAAATTTGGTGCTTAGAGTGCCGGTGATGTTCCTGCATACTGGAATCTCTAAGTGCTGCTTGTTGAATGTTTCACTAAAAAAGCTATTGAGGCCTACTGGAAAATTTCTAGCAGTTCTGTTATTTCATGTATCTTCTCTAACTTCACTGTTTTTGGGGGGTTTTTTCCTTCCTGCAACACTAAGAAATTATGCATGAATAAAAAGGTTGTTCTTTCCATTCATCTGGCAAGTTTTAAAACAATTCATGCTCTTAAAGCAGGCACTCTACAAGCTGTATTTCCACATGAAATTACCACAATTGTGCACATTGCATCCGAATCACCGGATGCATTTGTACACAAAATTACCCAATTTGCAGACACAACTGCAGTAACTGGGCAGGCAAAATGCACATGCACTGCTCAGCTGAATGGAACTCTGCACCCAAACAGCACCTGGTGTTGGGCAGGTTCAGTTTTAATAAGTGAAACAGATCACGGATATTCCTGGGACACTAAAGAGCTCCTTTCCATCCAGCACAGACAGCAGTGTGGCTGGCTTCCTCTACCCCACTTCAAACTTGACTTTGGAGGAAGCTGTCTCTAATTCAGCTCCCACAATGGACTCAGACTTTGTTTATTCTGCTGTCCTAGTTGCCCATTAATGCCAACTGTGACTGCAGCAGTGTGGTAAGGACATCTATTCAACACCAGGCTCCAGGAATAATGATCTCTGCCACTTTGAAGCATAACTGACACCTGCTGTCACAATCTTGCATGGAAAAAAAATTGTTCCAAATATCCAACAAGCAGTCAAGGAGAATCATAAGGAGAGGGAGCTTAGGAGGAGATGTAGGGCTTCTTCCTTCTTTGCAAGGGCCTCAGTGCAACAGGAGCAGCAAAGATGAGGGGGAAGAGAAAACACTGACTCAAGAAGCTATGTTACCTGCACAGTTTTTACTTGGATAGCAGCTGAGACTCTGCAAACTGAACTTCATCTTCAGCAGTTTCCTATCGACATCTCTGCTCATCGTATTCTCCCCCAGGCTCAGGTGTCTGAGCTGGTGATTAGGGCAACAGCAGCAACAAAACTGCTCCTGGGCACTAGAAAACACCAAAGGTAAGGGACTGCCTGAGAGGCAGTTGGGACCACAGTCCCCATGGACATGATCACCAAGAAGTTTGTAGACATTCAGCACAGAGGAAACTAAAATTGAACCCAACATGGCAGGGCAGAGGAGTTTCTCACTTCAAGGCTGCACAAGGAACTCATGTCTGTCCCCAGAGACTACCAGAGACTGAAAGTTAGGCAGGCCAGTATTGAAGAGCAGTGACAGGCAAGAGGTGTATTTTCAGCTAATAATCAAGCAGTCCCTCATCTGGAGGTACTGGATGGCCTTAGAGTGCCACTCTGTCCTTGTTGGGCTGCAAACAGCCGCAGTGCACCTGGCCAACATTAGCTGTAGCTGTTACATTTATGATTTTATGGCTGATTTTTCCCCCCCTACTCTCTATTGAGTTCACTGTCTGAATGATCACATCTGTTTATGTTCCACAGACACCTGCATATCTTGAGATGACAGCAACTCCCTGAATGCTGTAATCAGTTATTTCTCAACAGAGGAATTGCCAATTTGGTAAATAAAGCTCATTATAAAAGAACATGAAAACGTATTACAGTTGCCTAACAGAGAAAATTGCCCAGTGCCGCCAAATAATCAGCCCTGGCATCATAATCCCCCCCAATTTAGGGCAGCTGAAATAATGACAGGCAAATTACTCATGCCAAGGCAACACTGGATAGGGGCAAGAGGAAAATGAGGAAGAGACAAAATAGGTACTTTTCTCTTCAGACCAACAATAATTTCAAACCTAGTCAGGGATAGACCTTAGGATAGATATTCTAATCTCTGCATGCAGAGTCAGAAGGTCTGTGGTTTTGTAGAACCCAGCTATCCCAAGCAGATCCAAAAGACAGCATTGGCAGGAGCAGCAAAGCCCACCCAGTACTGCTACAAACAGAATTGAGGGCACTGTGTCCTTCTCTGGTTTGGAAAACTTGCCTTACTCCCTTTTGGATGTCAAGTTTGACCTGCACAGTGATGCAAAGCTGGAAGTTTTGCAAGACCAGAGAGTAACAGAGGTGAGCCATGGGTAAGCAAACATCACTTCTGGGGAGGAAGAGGTTTGTAGCATCAGCACTCCACGAGGAAAGGCATTTTGTTGCTTTAATGAAGATGTAAAGCACTAAGTTGCTGTCTAAAGAAAAAAGAGACGAAGCAGAATATAACACAGAAAACAATTCTCAGCCCCCTTCATCCATTTTCATGAACAGTACATTAAACTCTGACATGACCTCCAAAAATCCATGTTCACATTCTTCAGAAACTGTCAGATACACTCAGAGAGGACAGAGGCAGCTAATGTTGCCAGAGGAGAAGCTTTATGCAGTGAAGGGGAATCAAGTTACTAAGCTAGACCTGCTCCCCTGGTTTGCTGACAGGTCTTTTGCAAATCCACCACACCTACCTCTAGGAGAATGAGATGCCAGATGCACTCAGCTTCCTCCATCCCTCACTCGGCAAGGAGAGGACTCAATACAGAGCACAAGGCTGAAGGGGATGGTGGTTTATGGCAGACAAAGCAGGAACTGCACACAAGAGCTGGTGAAAAGAAAGGTAACTTGGGCAGGCAAAGGCTTTGTCAGTATGACTCCCCAACCAGTTCCCTTCAGCCAGGACTTCTCACTCTTCCAAGCACTTTCAAATAAGCCAAAGTCATTCAGCCCAGGACCAAAATGAACAAGTTTTGTGATTTATAAACTGTGACTTAGAATATTTCTATTCCTCACACTTATTTAGAGTTTTTGTTGGCATGGCAGTAGGCACAAACCAGCAATTTACAAACTCATGGGACTGAAAGTATCTCACAGCACACAGTGATCATTAAACACTTTATTGTTTAGGAGGGAACCTTGGAAGGGAAGGAATGCGCCTGCTGGTGTAACTGATGGGAACGTGCTAGGAACAGCTAATCCTAACAAGTTACTTTCAGATACTTTGGACCCCTTTCTCCAGAGCAAATGGACAGAGGTAACAGCTCTTGAAACTCAGATGCAGGTTGGTGAAACTGAAGCTAGCACAGGGTGAACCAGTCTCATGTCCCAAGCTACAAGCTGTGCTGGAAGCACTCGGGGTCAACAAGATTCTTTACATTGCAGAACAACAGAGAGAAACGATAGCGTCCCCCTCTCCTGGGACCCTTCTCCCAACCCCAGGAACGTCCACTGAGACTGATACATGCAGGCAACTGGAAGAGGAACCATGTCGTCTTGGACCGTGAAGGGCAGAAGGCACTGGTTTTGGTCAGTGTCTATCCAGAAGGATGCTGGGGCTTCCAAGGGCATCTGTGGTCCCTGTCCTCTGCTCCATGGCGGCTGATGTTTATCCAGAATTAACTAACAGCTCCTGGAGGAAAAAGGAGACAAAAGAAAAAAGGCAGCAAGCTAGTTATGTAGCTGTTGACACGGGAATGTTTCCCTCAGAAATTGAAAGAGAAGCGTTGGCACGGTGAAAATCCCACAGAAAAATCATCAGGTTTCACCTGATTTAAAGTGCAAGATACCCAAGGGGAGAGGACTGTATAAGCAAGACAGCAGGTCATGGTACCAAAGGCAAGACTGATTCTGTGAACAAGAATATATGGTTAGTGGCAAATGATTAAGGGTTTATAAATCCAATGGCCTACAGCAGGAGATGGCCATGGTTCCAGGAAAGCCTTGGAGCAGCTAGGTCACAGGAGTAAGTGTAGCTCCACACTAAGTTCTGCCTCAGCAGGACACAGAAGCACTTTGATTAGCTGCCATCAAACATGCATACACCACTCACTCATCCTGGAACAGGATCAGCATAAGAGTGAGCACTAGAGAGGAGAGAGGAAGAAAGAGAGGGACTCTGAGACTGTCCTAACTCCTGACATGTCTGACAGCCTTTATCCTATTACGACCCAAGCCCTCCTAAAATTCAAAGCGAATCACAGCTGCTTTGTCCCCACAGCAAACTCCTGTTTTCTGAGTGATACATCCTCAGATCCTGCAGGTATCTGTGTATGAGCTGTGGACTTTTGAGGAGCAGAAAAAAATAGGAGGCTTTCAACCTTTATAGGATGGAGATTGCAGAGCCTGCTGTGGCCTCTTCCTATTTTTATCTAATCAATTCTATAAAGTCAAAGAAATCAAGCTAACAATGCCATCAGCAGTGGCTGAGAACACAACTGACACCAACTATGCACCTCTCCCTCTGAGGATCTGGAATATCAGTGCTGGGCCCTACTTCAAAACCCAAGTAATCAGCTCTCTTGCACCAGCTATGGCATTGTTCTGCCAATGAACTGCTGCTACACACACAGCTGACTTGCAGGCAGTGAGCCCACCAGCACACTACTTTCTTCCCATGCTCTGGATAGGTGAAAACTCATTTTTCAGAGCAGACAGTACTGCCCCATGTTTAGAGGACCCAGTTAAAGCCAGCTACAGAAAAACAACTGAACAGTTCACTGCATACAGTCTCACCACCCAGGTGGGAGACTGTAGGGCTGGATTTGAGCTCAGTTCTATTCTCCAGATATTTGCCTTTCTGAGGGCAAAAGCTGTGCTTTCTTGAATATGAATCAGAAAGGAGAACATCACAAAATAATGATGCTGGCACACTTGGCACTGTCTGACAGAAGGTGAGGATGTAATTTGAGCTACTACTGCATAGCAGGCTGATATTGACTGATACTTGGTCAATGCAGACTGAATATGCTGTCCTTGCATCTCCAAAGACAGCCCCATCTCTGACAACAATGAACTGGAAAAGCTTCAAAGGACTCGAGAATAAAGAGAAAATTGTTTGCCAAATTATTTAGACAAAGGTTATCCAGAAATCTGACAAATGAACCATCAATATTACTTCACTGACTCTAATTTCCCAGGTAATTTTTCTCATCATTAGTGACTCAAAAGTTATGCACAGAGCAATACATTTTAAAAACTCCAATAGCACTCACAGAAATTGTAATGACTGAAGCAGTAACAACTGGAGATCAATTTTGCAATGAAGTAATTTGCTGTACTCACACTGTAACACTTCAGTGAAGTGTCCAGGAATGCTACATTTTGTGAAAAAACACTGCTGCGGCCACTCTGTGGTTAACCCTTATGGAAGACAGCAAAACCTTTCTTTTAAAGCAATTTTAAGAATATCATAGTTACACAATTTCATGTTCAAAATCATAACTACATATTTCAACCTGATCTAGTGGAAAGTGTCTCTGCCCATGGCAGGGGGTTTGGAACTAGATGATCTTTAAGGTCTCTTCCAACCCAAACCATTCTATGATTATATGATAATCTTACTTATTTCAGGAGAAAATGCAAACAGACAGCTCTTAACCTCAATCAATCCCTTCCAGCCTACCCTACCCACATACCAGGGACGCATCAAGCTGGAGGCTCACAAACACTCCTTCTGCCAAAACATCAGGTTCCATCTCACTCTGGACGACTAAACTTCCTCAAAATCTTTTGCACAGTGAGCACTGGACCCAGAAGTGATGGGCTGCCAGGCAGGCTAGACACCAATTTCCTGTAGCACAGCTCTTGCCAAGGGAAGCTTCTGTGAACAAAGGATGCAGGTAATGACAGTGCCAATCGGCCCACACTGCTCCCACCAGAGGCCTGAGACAACTACACCTAAGAGCAGCCTGTCCTTCAGGAATGAAGCAAATAATAAAGGTCACCTCTCTCATCAGAGGCTCGGAGTGCTCATGAGGGTTGGGTTTTTTTTGGAACTGAAGCACTCCCAGTACACAACAGCATGCACAGAGGGATGACTTTCCCAGCTGCTCTTGCTCAGATGTTAATCCAGATCTGGCAGCATCTGCCAAGCCAGTGGAGATCAGTACCATCCTGAACCCTCTAACGTTGCTAAGGTTTAACTTCCCATGAAAGTGAGACCACAGTCAGTCTCTGTCCAGCTATGAATCCATGCTCCTCTGGATCCCCTGCAGCACATGCCATGTGGTGCACACCCCATCAACAGCAAAAAGCACTGGAGGTCTTGCGTCACTCCTGCAGAGTGTCACACAGCCACTGCACACCATACAGTGGAAGCTCTGTAGGTCCTGTGGTCTGTTAGCCCATCATGTAAGTCTATGCATGTTAGAATACACAGAATTGTGCCTAGGCCATTAGCATATAAACCTATGGCTAACTACTGAATAGCAATCAGTTCTGTGCCTCACACGCTGTGCAATAGCATGGAAGGACAGCACATCTCTAAGACTAACCCCACTCTTTGCTCAGTTAACCATTTACATCAGCATTTTAATTCCACCTAGCACTGCAACCATGCCAGTACAGATTTGGCACCCCTTCATTTTCTTCCAACATGGAATCCTCCCTGCAAGATGCTACCAGGTTGCTGCAACACTTACCTTGATCAGAAGGAGCCAGGAAAGGGAAGAAGCTTTACCTCTCCTCCACACCTTATCACTGCAGATGCACCACACAAGTTGCATATACAACAAGACCAGGCAGCCTGCAGTCACAAGCTGTTCCCACATGACTGCATACTCCCAATTAACTGAGTTCAGGCTCAGCCTGAAAAAGTTTAGTTGCTCCTCACAAAATAACTGCCCCACAGCTGGCATTAGTTGGCCTCTGCTGTAGACTTAGCAGAACAACAGTTCAGGAGACAAGCAGCCTTGCAGAGTGCACTGCACACTCACTCTCACGAGAGGGGACAGTGCCCTCCTCACACAGGGAGGGCAGGTTATTTTTAAAACCACTGCCAATGTATGCAGGTACACACTAAGTTCCAGCCTTGATGAGCTCCGGCCCAGTGCCTCTACATATAAATGCAGTGTCCAAACAAAGGCAAATTCCTCAGCAGCACAAAAAGGAATGGCAACCTGTTCAGTTCTGACAGCAAGTCCAGCTGGAGAGAATGCAACATTTGTTTTCTTCCATGCCTCTCCTGGCAAATGGGACCTTGAGCCACTAACTCATGCTCTTCCATGACCATGAGACCCTGCTCAGGAACTAACAGCAGTCAAAATCGACTGGCTGCTCAGCTGACAGTCTGCCGCTTTGCAGCCCCTGTGGGGAAGTCAGTAGCTTTCCAGTTCTGGTTCCAGTTAAGTGAGGAGAAAAGGCTGAGCTCTGCAAGTAGGTTTGCTCCACAGATCTCATCCCTGCTGAGAAGAGACACCAGTCAATGCCCAAGACAGTCCTCGTCCTCTAACAGAGAGCTGAGGCCTTGGTACCCAGCACTGGGGCAAGCAAGTCTCAGCAAGATTTTCTAACGCACTGCTGTCTTGCTCTCTTGTCTTTCTCCTGTTCCTTCTTTGTCAGTCTGCATCCCCGTGCAGAGGTTTGGGGCTGCCTGGCAAGTCCACAGCATCCTCTCTCTCCACCTCCCCCGGTCGCTGGCCAGCTCTGCGCCTCCGCTCTCGGCCCTGCTCGAGGCTCTCAGCCAGGGCAGGAATCTCCCTCTTGAAAGGCCAGACCCTGAAGAACTTCCTCCCTCAGTGTTTGCCAGAGATGCTGTTTGCCAAGCCTCAACTGTGTTAAGACATATTTATTTAACCAGCCTTTAGTCTCACAGGGTAAACCCTGCAAGTTTCCTCCAGCATGTGCCTTACCTTTGTTCTAACATCCCTTTAAGCAGTCACACCACGGCGCTTGCACATATGGGCACTGTGTAGCTATGAAGAAATCAGAAAGCAGATCCCCATGATAAATGACTCAGAGCATTTGGAGTGTCAGTGACAAAGTAGAAATTAATCTCCGTAGTTCCAAGATTCCTGTTGTGTGCAGGCAGCTCTCAACACCAGAATACCTGTTGGCACACAGTGGGCCTCAGCAACGTGACCACACAACTTTTTCATCCCACTTAATGTGGAAGAGGCACTAACGAAATACAAAAATCCCGACCTGTCCCAAGATGGGCTTTCAAGGCCTTTGCACTGGATGAGGCATTTGTTGTGGGGCTATTAGCACCCCAAAGCGCTGCAAGGGACGTTTGAGTCACTCTGGTTTGATGTATGCTGTAGGTATTTTTTGGTTATGTGCAATTTGTTCTGTTACACTCAGGGTATTGGCTATTTCATGGAGCAGCTGTGCTGACTAATGGATCACAGCACTTCTGTGCCATATAGTTATTGCACAGAAAAGCCTCTCTGTCTCTCTCATCCTTCAGGAGTCCAACAGTTGCTGTCCTTGGGACTGGAATAAGGAGGGGCAGGAGCATGCCTGGCAGCAACAAAAAACATTAATTCAAAAATCTATGAAGAGAGTTTTGTTTTCCCTCTTCTCTGTACTGGTGTTAATAGCTTTGCAAAGCAGAGAAGTTCACCCAACGACTTCTTGGCTACTTCCCCAGATGGTGTCTTCAAAGCTGGCTTCACAGCAGAAAAGACGCCTTTCAAAAAACTCACCAGACGCATTGTCAGAACACCCTGGAAAGTGCTTTCACGTGGAAGTCCCCTGGTCTACATATCCCACCAACAGAGTGCCAAGAACAGAAACCGTCTTTCTGGCTTCCTCCTCCCTCTCCTTCGATTCACAAGAGCCAACACACTGGTTGCTTTGCTGTGCCTTGACACCTCCCCATTGCTCTGCATCACCCGAATACGAAGTTATTTACCAGCACGACTAATCTCCAGCTGTTCTGAGACTCACCTGTTTGTTCATGCATTATAACATTGATTTCCTCCAGACAATTGTTCTGATCATTGTTCTAACTCGCAGAGAGCTCCCGTCATTAGCCTTGCTTAACTTGCCACTGACTGAGCAGCTCTGTGGTTAGTAGACTGCACAAAAAAATCATCCCAGTTGGGGGGCTACATCTCCTTGCTGAGCTGGTAGCCCCACACAGCGCAGTAGGGAACAAGCTCAGTGCTTTTGATTTTGGACATGTGCTAGAAAACACCAGGGCCAGGAGGAACAAACACGGCTCTACAAAGTGCCACTGCTGAAAGGATGGCTGTTAATTAATCAGCATACAAACTGAGGGCAGTTTTTTGTTCCATCAATGTTAATTGCATTTAATCTCATTCTTGCCATTAAGAAAAGCTACCAGGCCAGGCTGATGTTGCTAGTGCCTGACATGTAGATTCCACCCACGTTTGGGAGGTAAGGCAGGAGGAGAAAAGTAATGGAAAGAAAGGAAATAACCCTTCCTCACCCCCTTCTGCATCACTGCACAATTTCATCGGGTCTGTTCCATTATTTAAACAATTTTTGTTTTCCAATAACATTACAGAGGAGCTCAAAGGATGAAAATCAGACATGGAGCATTTCACTACTAGCTGTTCTTGCTCTCCTGGGTACTAGCTTACAGGTTTGCTAACCTGCACAGCCTGGGCTCTTGTGCTTCTGTAAAGAACTGCAATACAGAAAATCACTTATGTGAAGAGGTGTTTGCTTTTTTGTCCAGGGCTGATCTCAACAGACCTGCCAGTGCCCCTCAATATGACCTACAACTGCTGACTGCCACCTTCCATCAGCTCCGCTGAAGTCTTTCTCCTCACCCAGCTACTGAGCACAACTCCAGCACATGCCAAAGCATGCTGAAGTCTGTCTTCCTCTGACATCTTAGAACACAAAACAGCAGTTGCTATTAAACAACCTCTGACCAAATTTGCATTGTAAGACAGTGCATTTTTAAAGCCTGAACTTCCCAGGTAAACTACTAGTGCATCCACCAGTGATCTGGCTCTCATATGGGGACTGTGTCCCTGTCTGTCCAGCCACCTGCTTGGGAAACTGGAACAATCTTCTTGCCTCTGCAGGAATCAAGCCTTGGGGCAGAGGGGCAGCTCTTGCAGCACGGGAAGCCCAAGGTGGCAGATTTCATGACTACTGGATTATTGCTTCTGCAAGTGCCTTGTGTTTTTCCAAATCAGTATCAAGAACAATAATAATCAAGACCAGGCTCTGTCAGTGCCTTTCCCCCTGTGGCAACACACACTTGCCCAAAGCCAATGCTGCAGTTTATCATAGATTTTCTTTATCCCTGGACAAGTGTTAGTCCCACTGCCTCTCACCACATAAAGTGGACATATCACAAATGCCATGAAGGACTGGCTGCGTTTTAAGTGCTCTGAAATGGCTCCACTAGACTTGGTCAAGATTGCTCTAAAATCATTTCCCATTAGGACTGTGACCCTCTCTCTTTACAGCCAGCATAATGACTCTACCTCAGGGGAAGATAATTACATCCCACTATCTACACACATCAGCAAGTGCATGCTACAAACACTACTGTGCCGTCCTGGAATAAGTGAGAGAAGGCAATACAGGAAGAAAAGGAGATAACATGGGATACCCCTCCATCCTGCAACTGGAGTCACCCCAAGTGTTTTGCAACCTCGTGAATTAGCCCCTGGGAGGGATAAAGGGATCCAGAAGGCACACAGTGTTTCTAAAGCTGAACAATGACAACTTGTACAAATCCAGCTCTGGTTTTGTGAGGATTAAAATGAACTTCACCCAACTGTGAATATCCGTTTCCAGAGCCAAAAGGAATGGAAAACCACTTACTGATGCAACAGCATTTCATTATTTCAAACCCTAAGCCCAGTCGTTCCCAAAATTAAGGACAGGCAACAGTAATATTATTGCTGGGGGATGTTGGCTGCAGGGGTTTAACTGCTAAACTGCCAAGCCATGCTTGGGGCACAACATAATGAAACACTAGACACAATTACAAGCAACTTATCCATACTG